>NC_133507.1:150646556-150949586 GCF_049354715.1 Callithrix jacchus
CTTTGCATTACCAAATAATATTCCATTTTATGGATATGCTGCATTTTGTTCATCTAGCTGTTGGTGATAGATATCTCAGTTCTTTGTACTTTTTGGCTACTATGAATAATGTTACTATGAACATTTGTGCACAGGTTTTTGCTCAGGCATATGTGTTCATTTGTCTCGGATATGTACTCCAAGGAGTGGATTGCTGGGTGACACGGTAACTCCAGTTTAACCGTTTAAGGAATTACCAACGTGTTTTCCAAAATGGCAGTACCATTTTACCTTCCAACCAGCAGGGTATGAGAGTTTCACTTTCTACACATCCTCACCAGCATTTGTTATTAACAGTCTTTTTCATTCAAGTGGGTATGAAGGAGTACCTCATAGTAGTTTTGGTTTGCATTTCCCTAATGACTAAAGGTACTGATCATCTTGTCATTTGCTTATTGACCATTTGTACATGTTCCTGAGCAAAATGTCTTTTTAAATCATTTGCACATTTATTAGTTGGTTTCTTATTTTTTATTACTCAGTTATAAGATTTCCTTACATTCCGTATACATATTCTGTATCCAGAATCCATATTCTGGGTACAAGTACCTTATCAGCTACGTTATTTGTAAATATTTTCTTCAATATTTTAGTGCACAAAGTAGGCTAATGCTGGGTCATGAACCTGCTTTAGGGAAGGCTGTCATGGCAGGTCAGATCGCTGTTAGGTTCTGCTATATGTTAAAATACAGCAAGACCAGAAGGTAGAATGAGAGACCTTCTCTGTATGTGTTTAATAAATTAAAACCTGAGGCAAAAACAAAGCAGAATGAAATGTTTGCTCTCCAGGCATCATGCTGAGTTAATTTTATTATTTTCTTTTTGACCTAACAAGGAGTTTCAAAAGAGAAGTCTGAGATTTTGTTTCTGTTTGTAGCTGCATTAGACGGATATGAGCCAATCTCTTTCCTCATCATAATTTATCCATCTGTCCTGCCTTCGCACAACCTGGGACGGCTCCATTTTATTGCTGTGTGTGTTGTCTCTTCCAGCTTCTCCAAGGCCACTGGCATTTGCCTTATTTGGGGTAAAGAAAACTAAGAAAAATGTTAGAGGAAAGAAAAAATAAAGTAACACTAAGAGGTTACCTTAATGTTGTAAACAGTTGCAAACAAGAAAGAACTGAGATGTTATCTGTGGCAATAAAATCAGAAATTATCACCTTGAATTCTAATTACACGTTAAAGTCTTTTTCTCACACTTTGTATTTGCCTTTATTCTGCTCAACAGACCTCAAAAATGGGATTCAGTGACAATGTTTCACATCTGGATGTATTTCTCACTGATATGTGACCTACCGTTCACAAAGAAAAGAAATTTAAGTCAAAATGTAGTCTGAACTGTATTCACTTTATTTTTTCATGAGATGACTGAATTAAATATTCTCAGTTCAAATGATGTTGTGCTAGTTTGTAACAGTCTAGGTGGACAAGTGACCCCTGAATGCATTTCCACTACCTGTTGACTAACAAGCCCTTATCCAGCAGAAGAATCTTATCCATTGTGTATCTCCCTATTCTGAGCTACAATTCTAAAACTGTCCTGTTTAGATGTCTTTATTTTCCTCTGGGGGTCAATCTCACATTTGGACTTAAGGCTAATGTCTCTACGTGTGTGAGCGCATGTCTATTAGTATGGGACAATGAAATGTGTATGACTATTTGCCAATATAGAGGTCCTATTTCTGGTATAAGGATGATCAAACTTTACTCTTTCAAGTTTGCTTTAGCTATATGGCTTGCTCTGGCCAAGAAAACAAAATGATGTGTGTCTCATTTTTGCTACGTTGTTTGTTGAAGAACCCATGCGTGGGCCTCCACGGTTTTTCCCACTGTTACTGAATTACATGACATTCAATATGGAAGAGCCTCTATCAGCTTGGGTCTCAGAGTAGAAATGATATGAATTAGAGCCCTCCAGAAGCGAGTGTGTGGTATAAGAAATAAACCTTCATAGTTTGGTTGTTTACATTTGGGGATTTTTGTTACCGCAGCATAAACGTTCTACCCTAATTCAAGCAGCAAAAAGAAGCTGCTTTTATTTTCAGTCAAGTTCTTCCTCAACACACTTAAAAGTTCTCTATTAATTATTGATCAAACGCACAACCCAAATCCAATTCTGACCATGTTGCAGAATCTGCTGCTTGGAACATGATAAAAAAAAAAATCGTGAAAAAACTGTTCAGAATACAGAGTTTACTATACTGAAGTATATAACGTCTTCCTCCCTCCTTGCTCTCCTGTGTCCTAGTACATACACTGGAGTTTCATATCCATAAAAATAAAAGATGAGAATACACAGTTTTGCTGAAAATCTTCCCATTCCTTAAAGTTTTTAATATGGAACATTGCATGTTTATCATATGTGATATGCACACTTCATGCATATTTTCCCATGTACAATACATGCCTGTGGGAGTCTGGCCTTCATGCAGGCAGCTGGTGTACCACAGAAGGCTTTCTCCATTGAAGAAAATTGAGCATGTTGAGCAAATATCAACCTTCTGTTTCTCAGCAACGAAGTTCCTGCTTAGGTTGTGAAATGGCTATGGATTGAACATTCCTCAGGTGCTATTTAGGGAGCAACAGAGAATAATCCACCTCTAATGTGTTTACCAGGTCAATTCTTCTGCATAGTCATAAAGCCTAATTTATCCTTACAGCCATCCCGAAAAGATCCTAAAACGTGACCACATCATGAGTTTGCAACACTCTCAGAAAGAGCCACACCACCTGCCAGATGCAATAGCAAATGCCTCTTTAAAAAAACACAAAAACAAAAAGTTTTCATTAAAAGATGCGCCTGCGCAAAGTTCCTATGAAATAATGATGCTGCAGCCCTGAAGGAGGTAGACTTTTGCAGAAGGAGAAATTCTTACAACTGCATTTGGAGCCAAGGCACTGAGTTTTTCCCATTGTGCTACATGAAAAAGACAGGTCTGGAGGCCATTTAACAAGTTTAAATTACAATTTGGAAAGTAATAAGCTTTGGCTCCTGAGATGTGCAACCAACTGGGAATGGTCTGGGAAGAAAAAAAACCGCCTTTGTATTCCACATTTCTCAGCTAAGTCCCAGACTCACATGCCACACTTATTTTAGGAGATAATATGTGAACTAATGACCCTTCATGCATGGTTTAGGAACCTGAAATCACTTAAATGACTGCCTATGAGATAAACAAGCTTTTCTCCATCATGTAAAATACTGATGAAGGGATTTAATGTATACTGATTCTTAAACATGACTCAGAAGAGAGTACCTACAAATAAAAACAGCAGCATTTTCACAGCATCATCAATTTTGTAAATTTCTTTGCACCTTTGCACAATTTGATCGAAGTGAATTGCTTTACACAATCCCAGTCAGCTAGCCACAAGCCATGATCACCTAATGTCTACGCTTGTCTGTTTCATGGTTTGATTAGTTTACTAGTCAGAGCAGGCTAACTTCTTTCAACATTTTAGTGGCTTAACACAATATAAGTTTACTTCCTGCTCCTGCAGCACTCTAATAAGGCAAAGCTTCCTGGTCAGGCTCCTCCAAGCAGCAAGTCAAGAACCAAGGCTTTTCCCAGCCTTTGGCTCCACCATTCCCAAAGTCATTGAAGCCCTGTCTATTTGGATGCCAGCAGGGAGAGAGAATGAAAGGCCATCAGCACGTTCAATGGCCCTAGCTTGGACTAGGAATTCACCACTCTGAGCATGATTTCATTGCTCAGATCTCAATCATGTAAGACACCCAAATGCCAATAGGAAATGCCATTGAGCTGTGTGTCCAGGAGGGGAGGGGAAATAGTTTGGAGACTCCTCCTCTCTCTTGCTGGCTAGGACATAACCTCTCTGCTTTCTGTTCTATGAACTGGGCCTAATAATTGTACCTACTTATTATTATTCCTACGACATTTTTTTTTTCAGGGATCCAAAACTGACCAGACCCAGAACTGACTTGAATTGCAAGAGATTTATGAATCAGCAAGATTGCCATTTATTTCCTGTAGAGGCTGTAAGCTTATCAGCAACCAGCTAGGACATCTCTTTTTTGAGTCAAACTGTCTAAAATGCCAAATAAGCCATCAGAAGGTGATATTCTGAGTAGAGGGAGTCAGAGAAAAGGACATGGGACAGCCTAAAGGGGTGCTTTTATTCTAGACCAAGCGACCAAGGTTTCTGGACCTTTTCACTACTGACATTTTGGGCTAGATCATTCTTTGTGGCAGGGCTCTCTCATGAATCAGAGGTTGTACAGCAGTATCCCTGGCCTTCACCCACTAGATGCCATTAATACCTCCTCAATTGTGATGAATAAAAATGTCTCCAGACATTGCCAAATGTCCCAGGGGGACCAAAGCACACCCTTCTCCCCTTTATAGCTACTGTTCTAGATCACAAAAAAGCATAATGAACTATTTGGCTGGAAAACACCTATATGCCAGAGACAGTGACTGTCTGTAGGTATTTCTATCTGTCTGTCTGTCTCTCTCTCTCTCTCTCTCTCTCTCTCTCTCTCTCTCTCTCTCTCTCTTTCTCTCTCTCTCTATCAGGGAGTGCTGGGAAAACTGTCAAAAACCTGCTCTTTGGCTTCCCTTTGTCCAGCCACAATGCAGCCCATCCTCCTCAAAGGACACTTGCTTCCTTCAGCTGTGCAGGTGCCACTGACCAGGCTATAAGTCCTTTGTGTACAGGGAGATGGCAGGGCTGTGTGTGTGTCTCCCATTCCCCCAGGACATTCTCCTTAAAAGATTTTAGGGGGAAATGACTAGGCATCCAACCAAAGGTAAATGATTGGAATTTTTGTACCAGAGTCCCCCAAACTTCAAGTACTGTCAACAACTAAAGGTATTTCCCGGGAGGCAGTAAAAAAGAGGACATTTGCAACCTCTCAGAGTGTGGTTATTCCAAGTATAATCCAATTTAGAAAATGCGTTTGCTTTATTTAAACTTCCTCTAAAATCTTAAGTAGAAAATATATTTCTAAATATTGGTCCAAATAGTGACACTGCCTTTTCTCCCTCCAACTAGCTGTTGTATTCCAGTAATTAGGGAAAGGCTCCCTGATATGGGTATAACTATATAAAAGTCCCAGTATCTCAAGTTGAAATATACAAAGGGACTTATTTATGACTTTGGTTGCTTTGATACAGAAAAGAAAATAACCTGTTTAAAGCCAAAGGATCTTTTTATTTGAATATAGTAGACTTACTCCAGATAACAATACTTGAAAAAACTAAGCTATTCAATGAATATTACACAAACACTATAGTAAGAACTGTGAGATTTTCTTCATTTCAATTTATTCTTAAACTAAAAAAAAAAAAAATCTAAAAAATCAGTAATCTAACCACCATGCCTTGAATATCTACTATTTCTCAGGATATTTATGTTCATGATCTGTAATCCTTGTTAATTCCCTATAAAATAGGTATTCCTAGCACAGTTTAAAGAGAGGAATAAATTAATGGGGAAAAAATAGAAAGAATAAAAAAGACCCACAATCTAACAGCACAGCAGGGTGAGTACAGTCAGTAATAATTGTACATTTAACATAAAGAGCGCAAAGGATAAACGCTCAAGGGAATGGATACCGCATGCGGTATGATGTGCTCATTTCACATTGCATGTCTATATCAAAACATCTCATGTACCCTATAAATATACACGCCTATTACATACCCACAAAAGTTTAAAAAATAAACAAATAAAGAGATAAATAAATTGAGGCTTAGAGAAACCGAACAATTTGCGCTGAGGTATACAGCCATGTACAGCTTGGTGAATACAGAATCAGGACTTCAATCCCAGCTCTCTTGTCTCCAAAGCCCACCACACTTGTGCTAGTTATCCACCAGGCTGTCATGGCTCCTTTAAGAGACTCAGTTATTTGCAGATTCCATATCGGCAATCACAGGTACTTTTACACACCCAAACCTAAATGTCACTACGGTAAGAAGTACCTTCGTTTTCATTTCATTGCCTGGCAGTTCTCCTCCACTGAATAACATATTGGGCTCTGGATAACTATATAAAACTGAATTCAAATTGCTTAGAAAGCATTTACTCATTACTATCTTAGGAGAGTGGTTACGCACAAGTATTGTCACAAAGCACACTTCTAATAACAATCTATCCATCTCTTTTCCCAAAAAATTAGTCGTGGTTTCTTCACTAAGATGAGTAGAGGGAACCAAACGGGATGCTGCTCTTGCTCATTTACTCTGGGCAGAGACTGCATGAGCTAACAAGGGAGGTGCCTCCTCCAGAGACTGGCACCCAGGGCTTGCTTGCTGTGTTCACACTCATCATGATGAAAATTTGTTCTGCTGCCCAGTGGGTTCAAGTAAACATGGCAACCTACCAGCAACATCGCTCACACAAATTATAGCAAAGAAGCTACGACCAGCTCCACCCAGGAACAGAAACAGTCACACCAAGAAGGAAACATTTCTCAAGGACACTTCGCTCTTAAGTAGCCACTGGCGATCCTGCATCTGTGCACTTTATCACCAGAACAAATGTCAGCTCACTTTTCCTGGCAGCACTGAAAGTGTTACACATAATACACTTGAAGTCTGGTTGTAGCTAAACTGGTGAATCACAACTTTGACTAACTCTCTGTGTCACAAAAGGCATTGATAAGGAGTTGTCTGGAGAGTGAGACCACCCTCAGCAGGCAGCTGCAAAGCTGCAGACACCATTCTTGCATTCCCAGGGAAGGCGGAACTTTCAGTGCAGAACACGCAAGTCCCAAGGAGAGATACGGTTTCGCCACATTCGCCAGGCTGGCCTCAAACTCCTGACCTCAGGTGATCCACCCACCTTGGCCTTCCAAATACGCCTGAGAGTCAAGAAGCGTGGAGCAAAGTGATGCCTGGGGGATGGTGACAGTAAGAAAAGGAAACTCTGCCTTTCTGGAAAGTTCCAGTTTTATTTTTTTAAAGAAAACAAAAGTCTTTAAGTACATTATCTTTTAATACTACTACATGAGAGGGAGGAAAAGGTCCTTTGCTGAGTGGTGACTTGAATGGTCACTGAGGGATGTGGCTGAGCAGGTTAATGAGGAAACTCATAGGCTTGTTAGGAAGTTTCATGGGTCTAGTTGAAGCTGGTAACTATGGGGTAACCAGTGACATGAGAGTGGGCAGAAGGTTAGTTATGATCTGGTGCGATCAGCCTCATGTATGTCGAAGTTCCCAGTCCATGTCTGTTCACCTCCCCGACTAGACTGTGGTCCTGGAGGGCTTAGTTCACTTTGGTCATCGGCTCTGATATAAAGCACATGCCCCCCAGTGTTAGCTAAACTCAGCGGCAATGTGTGCAGCGTGATGGGTGATTTCCTGGGTATGCCAGAAATGAAGTTTATTTTCTCACAGTTCTGGAGGCTGGAAAGCCAAGCTCAAGGCGTTGGCAGGCCATGGCCAGGGAAAGACCAAGTCTGGGCCTCTGTCTGATCTCCTGGCAGCTCTTGGCCTGCGGCTGTGTAACAACATCACATGATGGCATTCTCCCTGGGTGCATGCCTGTGCCCACATTTCCACTTTTTATAAAGACACCCATCATATTGGATCAAGGTCCCCCCCTACTCTACTGTGACCTCACCTTAACTTAATTATCTGCAGTAACCCTATTTCCAAATATGCTCACAGTCTGAGGTACTGAGGGCGAAGACTTTAATTCTGAGGGGTCACAATTCAGCCTATAACATCTGAGCATAAATAAACTTTAAATAAATACCACATTTTTCTTTTTTTTTTGAGACAGAGTCTCTGTTTCCCAGGACGGAGTGCAGTGTTGTGATCTCAGCTCACTGCAGCCTCCACCTCCCAGGTTTAAGCAATTCTCCTGCATCAGCCTTCCAAGTAGCTGGAACTACAGGCATGTGCCACCACACCCAGCTGACTTTTGTATTTTTAGTAGAGATGGGGTTTCGCCACATTGGCCAGACTGGTCTCAAACTCCTGACCTCAGGTGATCCACCCACCTCGGCCTTCTAAAGTGCTAAGATTAAAAGTGTGAGCCACCACGTCTAGCCACATTTTTCTATAGGAACAAAATATATGAAAAGAGTAAAGAATCCCCACTTCACACACACAAAAAAGTCACCATTTCAGCCAGAGTTCAGAGTATTAATAATTAATTTCATGGCTTAGGCAAAACGTCCTTTGTCTCACACATCATCATAAAATATTCACACTAGAAATGAACTTCAGTAATTAATCCTATGTAGAAATTAAAAACCAGGATCTTGGCTTGAATAAACGATGAAGGTCACCCAAGCTACACTCACTTCTTAGAAGAGTTTGTCTTGTGAAAAATGCAACAAGACTCAGTCTAGGTGGAAAGATGCACTAACTATTCATTTATCTCAATAACAACAGTGACATGAGAGTGGGCAGAAGGTTAGTTACGATCTGGTAGTATCATCGTCACGTCTGAAGCCAACCCTCCATAGAGCAGGATTAAGCTATCTCAGAAAAAAGCAATGAAGACTTTAACAATCTTTAGAGTTCTTGCATCCAGTTTCTTGAATATTCACTTCTTTGTTTACAGGGACTCCAGAGGATAGCACTTAGTAGGACCATCTCCTTTTAAAGGTATATAGACTGCTCCCTTCTGGGAGATGGAAGGCTTAAAACTGGCTATAAGAAAAGAAGGATACACTTGTCTCAGGGGATAAAGAATTAATAGACAAATAAGGCCTTGTTCTATCTCCTTAGGGCCATGGCTCCAATGATCTTCTGAGGACCACAGCCATCTATGTGCCATGTGTGACATCAGGAAGAATGGGTCCCCTTCAAGCTCTGGCTCTTTTGTACGCACATGATGGGCTATCACACTTCCAGAGAAAACAGTCAACATTATAGAAATGCATTTTGAACCACACGATTCAGCATAAAAACATGATAGATCCAGCTTTTGCTGTCATTATCATTCCCTGCTTTTCTGGCCTTGAAACCGGCCATAAATCCTCCTGCTTATCACCGGCATGGATTGCTAAAACTTCAAAACAAACTTTCACGTTCTAGAGATTCTCAGTTTCTCTCTCATACATACCATTTTAAATTTTATATGAATTAGCTTTTAGATTCAGGTTACAAATTAATCCAGGCTCATTATGTAATTAAATGTTTGATTAGGAGCATGAATTAACATATTACACAGAGGCATATAGTTTTATGAGGCGAACTCTTTAATTCCAATGAAGAGATTCACCATGGTAACAAATTATCTGACCCATCCAATTCAATATGCAATTCAAAATGTTGTTTCAAATTAACTTACAACGGTGTCATTATTAAATGGGTATATTACACTGTATGTGCTACACTGCAGAAATTTTTTAAATACTTGGGCACAAGATGAGAGAACTCTAAATATGCTTTTATAAATATACAAAGTAAAGACCAAAGCTGAAATTCTGAAAAGGGATAAAACATAAACAACTTTGTTGTGGCCAATACTATGTGCTTTATTTTTTTTAATATGGTGACATTAAGAAATGATGCATTTAATGCATTTTTAATCTTTCTGGTTATCTCGGTAAAATGGCTCCTAGCAATCTACCTGGAGACGGATTTATTTTGATTGCTACACACAATCTGTATTAATCAATCCAAGGTCAAGTACAATTTAGTTTGCTACTTCAGGGGTTGGATGGTATGCAACTGTTCACAGCTGTTCCTAATTACACCTTGATCCAATAATAACTAAATATTGTTTAAATTTCTGGCAGTGACTACTTAAAGAGATGTGCAAGATCAATAAAGGAAAGTGATACTTCCAGGCATATGCCTGCATAAATTAGAACCTGCGGAACACACAAACACAATTCAGTAGGTGGCACTATTCCCTCAGCCAGAGCTCTCTTCATTCTCTGTGACTCATGTCCTATCATATGGCAACTACCTTTGCTAATTTCTTCCATGGAATTCTGTGACCTAAATTACTATCAACAGACTCACCTCAGATATACTGCCTCGCTTATTCTCTTTGAGATACAAAACCCAGATGAAAACTATGTGAATTGCAGGTGTACATACAAAAGTTTGATTTCATCTCAAGTCCTTCCATAATTAGGTCAGCATATTGTTACAGGGTACCTGAAAGTAAATGAATTCTTCACTCCTATTATAGACAACTCAATTGATTTGACCTCTCACGTTTATATTAGCCAATGACATAATTTTAAAATATTTAAACTAAAATACTTAAACCGATGAGCAGGTCTTTCAACCATAGCATTATTGATATTTGAGCTGGATAATTCTTAACTGGGGAGAGGAAGATGCATCGTAAAAATTTTAAAAGGTTGAGCAGCATCTCTGACCTCTGTCCACTAGAAGCCAGTATCACTTCCCCAGTGTGACAACCAAAAGCACCTCTAGAACTGCCTGATGTCCCCTGGGTGGGGAACAAAATCATCGCATTTGAGAACCATCAGCCACCTAGTGATCTTCCTTTATACAAAAGACAGATCTTTGGCTTCATAGCCAAAGACAACTATTCCACTAGCATTGTTTCAATAACAATGTTTACTACCCCCCCTTTTTTTTTTTTTTTTTGAGATGGAGTCTCACACTGTGACCCAGGCTGTTGTGCAATAGCATGGTCTCAGCTCACTGCAACCTCCACCTCCCAGTTTCAAGCAATTCTCCTCCATCGGCCTTCTGAGTAGCTATGATTACATGCACCCACCACCACACTAAGCTAATTTTAGTAGGAGTAGTAGTAGAGACAGGGTTTCACTATGTTGACCAGGTTGGTCTCAAACTCCTGACTTTGTGATCCACCCACCTCAGCCTCCCAAAGTGTCAGGATTACAGATGTGAGCCACCGTGCCTGGCCACCCTTTTAATCTGATTCCAAAAGTTAAAGCATAAGCATTGTTGAAAACTGTTGAAGCTTAAAAAAGTACAAAGAAAAATAAAAGCCACCAAGAATAGTCCCGGACTCTGATAATAACTGTTATAATTTCAAGGGTATCATCTTATTTTTTTCAACACAAAGATGCATGTAGAGTACATGTAATCCTATCTGATTTATTAAAATCTTAGAGCCATGTGGCAGTATTAAGCATGATGTAATGGTTATATAGTATCTTTCCAAGAAATATGTCACACTTATTTTAACCCATCTCTTATGTCAATATGCTGAACTTTTCACCTGATCACAAAGGTTAATGTATATTATTTTTACTGTGTTTCTGGGATAAATCCCCACAAATAGAAATTTTAAGTACTAACCTATTTTAGTTCTGCCCTCACACAAAGGGAACATAAGAGAGAATGAAGAAACAAAGAAGAAAAACGATGATGGGGAAGAAAGAAGAGAAAAGAGAGAGAAGGAAAAAATAGGAGATGGGAAAGATAAGAGGAGGGAAAGATGTGAGAAGGGAAGGAGAGAATGATGGAGGGAAGTGGAAGGGTCTTGTTTCAGCAGAGACTAATCTAGAAATGAACTTGACTGGCATAGTCCCCACTTGTTTTTTCTCTCAGATTTTGCATGGTTCACGTGGTTTGTTCCCCACCCCCCCACCCCCCACCTCCCCAAGAGATGACAATGCTCTGCCTACCATTCAGGAGGTGTACATTTCAAATTATCCTCTTTCCATTCTTCCTGTAACTAGCATGCATTGGTGAAATGGCCATGTAAAAGTAAAGTGAGAAACCTTGAAAGTATCAGGCTAAGTGAAAAAAGCCAAACTCATGAGGCCACAAATTGTGTAATTCCATTTGTATGACATACCAGAATAGGCAAATTCATAGAGACAGAATTACACTTACAGAAAAACCAGAGTACCTCATAGCCATGAAGTGAGAGCTGTGGGGTCTGCAGATGTACACCCAAATTGACTATTGTATGAAAAGAGCAGCATTCTCCCTGGGTGGCACTGATGCAAAGTACTACACAGAAAGGTTGGGATAAAATTCCAGCCAAACCTGTGGCTATAGAAAAACTATCCAGTCATCCAAAACAGCACTGGACTGAGGGATGTGTGGATGGGGAATAATGCATGACATTAAAACATTTTATGTCCAGAAGGAACCTGGGGGCAGCAAGAAAGACTTACAGCTAAGGATATGCCATGTTTATGGGGGGAGAAGAGACATCAAGTGACATGCAGAACTCAGACTATTAGCAACATGCTCCATTTCTGCCTGTTGATTAATGAATGGACGAGGTCTGAAAATGTGGTCAGTAAACACAGTAGGCAGTTTCTAAGATGGCTTCTAACAATTTTAGGGTGGCTCACCTCCTAAAACCCATGCCTTTTTACTCTCGCCTTGAGTGTAGGATGGATTTGGTTGTGACTTGCTTCTAAGATGCCACTTCCAAGTTTAGGTTACCAAAAAAAACTCTGTTGTCTGTCTTGCTCGCCCACTCTTGCTGTCTCACTTGCTTACTCAGATGAAAGTTAGCGACCATGTTCTGAGTTGCCCCAGGAAAGGCTCTTACGGGAAGGAACTAAGAAATCTCTGGCCAACAGCCAGCAAGAAGCTGAAACCATCAGTCCAACAACCTCAGAGGAACTGGGTCCCACTGGCAATCATGAGTGAGGCTAGGAGTGTCTTCCTCAGCTGAGCTTTCTGATGAGACCAATGCCCCAACCAATAGCTTGACAGCAACCTCAGGAGAGACCCCAAGACAGAGGTGGTCAGATAACCTGAACTCAGATTACTGAACCACAGAAACTGAGAGATGATGTTTATCGTGTTAAGCCATTAATATTGAGGTCATTTCTAATGCAACAATAGATAACCGGTATAGCAGGGTTTTCTGATATTTCACTGGTTACTAGATAAAGATAATTGTTTCAGAAACGTAACGTCCCCCTCTCGGACTTAGCCATATATCAATGCCTCCAAACAAGTTACCTACATATGAAAATAGCTTCCTCTGCTCTTTGCTAAATTAAGGAAATGAACTGTTTACCCGCCATTAAAAATCAATTAAGAAATGGCACTTTCTCTCTTAGATTTAAATCTATTGACTAGTTATCCTGAACCTCAGGGATACAAATTGACAAAGGAAATTTGTAGCACTGTTAGTGCTACGTGATCCCTAAGAAATTTCAGACAAATATTCTCTTGAAATTCTCTGCCCTCTTTTAACTTAAAACTATTTGCAGCAGTAATGGATAACAACACTGATGGAGAACACTAAGTAGGAGGGTCATATATTCTATGCCAATGCTTATCACAAATCTTCATGGTAAACACGTTTCTCTTAGAGAAATGACCCATAAACTAAAGTCTATGCCGCAGAAAAATCCAAATCCCTTAAGGCAAGGAGTTATTTCCTACTACTAGTCCTTTCTTTGCTCATCACAATGAGGGAAAAATGCAAAGAGAAGATGAGAGACTATATTTTATATATTTAAGAACTCTAATAAAATTAAATTCATGATCCATTTTTTTAATCACAAAACCTCTGCATATGTCATCAGTTTCAAGTAAAATAAACTGCACTGAGGAATGCCCTTCTCTGATTCCTCATAAATAGCTGCTCTGTTTAATACATTTGAGAGGCTCCCAGGAACAAAAGAGCAGAGAGAACAGAATGATTTCTGTCAAATACGCCACGCACATTTGTATAGGTAAGTAGCTTAATTGTGACACGTGTTTTAATCGAAAGAACTTGAGGTCCTCAGTGTGGAATACACAGCATCCCTACTTATCCTTTTATCATTCTTTACCATAAAACATATTTAACTTAATTTCTCACAGTAAAGATGACGTTTCTCTCTCACCAGAGGACTAGCTTTTAATACTGACTACATTTCAAATCAAGGACACTAAATTCAATTTTGATGTTTCCAATTAGAGGTTAATGGTTTAAATAAAATATTTCAGGACTCATGGCAAAGAAATGAACAAAAGCCTGAAGACAGGTAATGCTCTGTAAAGCAAATCAATCTCTAGGTGCTGAAAGACTCACAAAATAAACAAAGTAACAATAAAGATAAGCAGACTCTTCTACTTAGAGGTGCGGAATAGGTGAATTTATGTCAAATGTATCTGCCTCCATTATGCATGTAATTAAACTCCGTAAACCAGTAGTAAGAGTTATGCTTTCTAAAAATGAAGCACTTTGCTTGGTTGATTTTTAAACATACACACATCAAGGCCATTGAAAGCATGCTGAATGAACTTCCCATTGTTCTGTTTGAGAAACTGGAATATGCACAAGAGAGACTTTGCAGATGACTAATAAACCCATTGACAGTTCCCTGCATAGAACAGGTGAAGATTTTGCTTTGTGCAGATGTTCAAAGAGGGCCAGATTAAAACAAAGGGGTGTAGATTGCCTTCACACTACGCTCTCCAGAAAACACTGGATCCTTAGCTGGTAGAATGGATAAACCATGTTCCTAGAGAAAAGCAAACACGTTCCGGGATCCCTAGGCGATAAATGGCAGCAAATTTTCAGCCTCCACTGTCTGATATGCAGTCTTCACTGCCAAATCAGAGAGCATCCTCTGCTGTCTCTCCTGGACCCTCGGAAGGGAGAAGAAAACAGGAGTGATATTCATATCATCCGGTGTAAAAGCTAGCACAGCTATGGAAACTGTGCTCTAAAAAACTCAGTGCTTATAAAAATTGTACTCAACCTTAACTCATGTAGTTTTTCTCTTCTCTCTGTCCATCACCAAAATCTGACTGAAATCCCTGCTCTTCAATATAGGTACCAAGAGCATCTTGCAGAGGTCCCTGCATTTCCTGTAGTACTCACTAAAATACCCATTTGACTTGGGTGATCATTGCACCAAGCCTGGAAAAGAAACAAGATACCCCGTGACCCAAGGTCTAATATTCTACCTTGTCTTCTCATGGTAGATAATGTACATAAAGACTCCCTCCTCAGAAAAAAAAAAAAAAAAAAAAACGAAATGACGATATTTGTTGCAGACAGGATTTTTTTGGTTCTCCAGTGTTCATTCCCCCACTTCTTTATTCCCAGCATATCTTATTTCCCTTTCAGAGTCCCCGTAGTTTGAGCAAATGGACCCCATGCCCAGCTCCATCACAGGAGAAACAGCCCCAGCTAGTGTATTTCACTTCCTGGACCGAAATGATTTGTTTGGGGCTAGACAAGTTACTTACACCCATCAAATCGAAGGACCATCAGTGCTTTTGCTGGACAGATGAGACATAAGAGTGTAGAAGGAGGAAAAAAAATAGAAAGCAGGTAGGGAGAGGAGCACAGGGGGATAATGGAACAAGCGAAGAAAGAAGAGAAAAAGGGTACTGGAGAAAAGAGAAATAAAGATTTAAAAAAAGAGGGAAGAAAGAAAGAAATACAGCTTCCCTTGACTAAACACTCCCTTGGAATACATGCATTGCTTCACCATCATAGTCAGGGCACTTAACCCATCTTTAGCTACACTTGAAAGAAAAAGGGATTTGGTGCCACAGATGGCACTTCCTTCACAGTGATGGCACAATCACGCATGAGTCAAATGCTGCAGCCTAAAGAGAAACCACTACAGATTAACGAGCTAGATGAAGCATCTATCCTACAAATACAATAAAAATGCATTTAGCTCCACCCATAGAATCTAAGATTTTCAATATTTCATATAGTGCTGATCTTAGCATCTTTACCCTTTAAGAACATGTGAACTATTCTAGCTGTGAACTTGAACCAGGAAAAAACAGAAAACAAACAAAATAAGCCTCCTAAGTCTAAATATCCCAGCACTGAGAAAGTTGCGTTTCCTTTCTACAAAGAAATCTTGTCTACGAATGTAGAGTCTGCCCTACCTCATGAACCATCTTGGCTATCATAACTGGCTGCTAGTTGTTAATAAATCTCGGACCATAGCCAAAGCTACATGAGCTACATTTCATTTTAATGACCTTAACGTCCACACAAATGATGATGAGTTCTTTTCTTATCTCTCCCATGATATAGTAGGGAGGAACAGTGTCAGCACTGGAGGATTGGCCCAAGAATGAAGAAAGTGGAAGACCAGTTCTGCTCCTGCACCTGTTTGCTAAGAATGTCACTTGGCCTGATAGGTCTAGGTTTTCTCAGCCACCACATGGGATCTCAGAGAGGATTTTGGTCTCGATCAGACTGTCTGACACTAGGCTATCACCTTCTCCTCCTGAAACAATAGCAGATGTTCATAAATGAGGTTGGCATGCTTTTCTGCAAAGCCACGAAGTGGCCTCCATGTCCTTAGCATGGTACTCCAGAGCCTTCATCCCAAAAGTATGCTATGTACACCCCAAAAGGTATGTAATAGAATCACCTAGGATAAGGACTGAATATGTTAAAATTTCTATTTATAGTTATTTTTGTCTTCAAAATATGAAATAAATTCAGCATTACTAATGCTTAATACACAGACCAACGCTGGTATCCTCCGCCAATCCATTTGGCATATAATCTGCGTCAAATACAGAATTAGACATATCCTAAGGAAGGGTGGGCATTCTACAGCAGGAAAGCAGGCGATGGGGCATTTCACCTGCAGGATCACTCAGAGCATTACAGTTCACATTTGCTCATTGCCATGAATTACGGATTACAAATTTGGTTTTAACAAGATCCAGCTGACATTCCTGCAAATGAATGACAGATTTAAGATAATTCAAAGAGTGCACACACATACACAGATACAGGAAAATGGTAGCGCTGATGTATTTCCTTTTCCTGGCATATGATCTTTTCTGCCTCATTCTGGGGTGAAAACTGATAATCCAATTGCATCTCACAGGAAGTCAGACAAACAATGTTAAAACTATCAAAGTCATTTGAAATTTGGTTTTGTATTCACTATTGTTAAAGAAGAGCCTTGCCTACAGTAACTATCACAGAAATCCATCATAATTAATAAGATGTACATACAATATTGTTTATTCCTAATGTAGCTCATTCTAACATTTCTACTTTGCGTTTTTAAATAGACATAATAAACCCGTCTCTAAAAAGTATATATACACATAATAATTAGTAACTACTCTAGAGATTTAGCCTAAGTATTAATACATTTATAATTATCAATAGTGTTTCTTTTGTTTGAAGGGGTCCATAATTTAAAAAAAAAATGTGTAGGGTTCCTAATAGATGATTTTACTGACCATGAACAAATAAACCATGTTTTTCATTGCCCTAATGGGTCTGCACATTTCCTTCCTTTGACTCTCTTTGTCTCAGACTAACTCTAGTATATTCATGGCAGGATGACTTCTCCCTGCTCTTTCTCTTCTGGCAGATGACCCTTGCAAAGGAGGATAAATGAAATCAAGATTCTGCTGGCATAATAACTATGAAGACACTAGGTTTTTACAGCATAAAACTTTCTTTTTTAATCTTCAAGACTAAGGTCTGGTTCTCCTATAGAAGATTTATGCTGAGGATCCTGAGGCTCCCTTCCCCTGGAGCTCCTTCTACCTCCAAACCAGATGATCCTGATAGGCCAGGAACCTTGGAGATGAGGCTGCAAGGAAGGGCAAAGAAGTAAAAAGACTTTAGGAAATCTATGGAAGGAGAATAAAGAGAAAAGAACAGAAGTAAGGGGACTTTTATCCACAACCAGAGTGGACTCTGAATGAGCTCTCTGGTAAGTAAGCACCTGTTTTGCACCATCCCATGAATATACTAATAGAAAAACATCTTCATAACAGTGGATGGCATCATTCCTGCTCTAACACTTACTGCAGGCATACTAGCTGGAAACACGAGAATTCTAGCACTGCTCATAAGTGTCATGAAAACAACTCTTAAAGAAACTGCATCAATCAGTCAATGTAAGGGAAACTAATTTCGCTGGGATTTTGAGCTTACAGGGTAACTTTCCTGGCTCCCAGGATGATGAATTTCATGTATCCTCATTAGTTCCTAAGTAAATTCTTTTATAATTCCTGGATTTGGCTTCTGAAGATGCCTGGTGACTCATAAACGCCAATCTGACTAATGTCTCATTTAGAGCACTCGGTATGCACAGAAGCCCAGACATCATTCCTCTTGCCAAGAAACGAATGTATAATATTTTCATTAAAAACAAAGAAATGAACAACTGGCACACCAACGAACACATCTGCACCCCTTGTTACAGCGGTGTTTATATTCTACTTGGTGGATAGTCAGGAGCTGAAGCACCCAGAGATGTACTTTTAAAAAACTTTGTTCATATTTAAAATAGCATTTTATGATCTTTTTATGACCCTCTGTTATTTATTGCCACTTTTTGGTCATACTGAATTTGCCACCATTTTGTCTATAGTTCACTGACCTCTACATTCAAACTGGGGCAGGGGGATATACTTGAATTGGTAGTATTTTATGTATACGGCACTGCTCCCACAAAAAGTTCAAAGTACTTCATAAATACCTCTTTAAACTTGAAAGTAACTTAAGTGTCACTGTCTTCATCTTAAATAAAGATACAAAAAAGGAAAGTTCAAATGGCTGAAATTAGCAAGTTAGAGAGGATTTAACAATCCAGAGAGGATTTCTGGAAAGATATGGCAAACTGACCTTCAAAATGTATTGCCCCTCCTTCTTAAACCCCACGAAACTGATCATAATGAAAAATGTTAAGTTGTAAATGAAATGGAAAAAATGAATGGGAGAGGACACAGTAACATACCAAGGGTTTCAACAAAGATACAGAAGTTTTAGAAAGCCCACTGAATCTACACATCTAAGCTACATTTTCCTAAGCAAACTTTATAGGACTGGTATTTTGACCTATTTTATCATCCATCTTTATTTCTTAAATGGTTCCTAAATTAGGAGGGCAAGTCAGGATTTAAGGATGCTAAACTATCAAGAAACAAGAGTCTCCAAATTGAAGAGACCCACAATCATTAACTGGATAAAGTGGGTGAAAATACACACCAAGGCATGTAACTACAAAATTTAAGACTAAGAACAAAAAGATCTTCAAAGCTTGCAAAGTATTGGGGGATGATAAGCTTGCAAAGTACTAGGGGATGGGATGGTTTGGCTCTGTGTCCCTACCCAAATTTCATCTTGAATTGTAATCCCCATGTATCAAGGGAGGGACTAGTGGGAGGTGACTGGATCATGGGGGCCATTTCCCTCACACTGTTCTCATGATAGTGAGTGAGTTCTCACGAGATCTGATGGTTTGTAAGTGTGGCACGTCCCACACCCCTGCTGCTATGTAAGACGTGCCTGGCTTCCCCTTCGCCTTCCATCATGATTGTAAGTTTCCAGAGGCCTCCCCAGCTATGTGGAACTGTGAGTCAATTAAACCCCCTTTCTTTACAAATTATCCAGTTTCAGGTATTTCTTTATAGCAGTGTGAAAATGGACTAATACAGGGGGGACAGTCACATACAAAAGAATATTAGTATCTGAATCAAATGGGATCAGGTTCCTGAAAAGTAACAAGGGATCATAGAAGTCAGTGGTAAGTGCCTTCACAGAGGTTAGAAGAAACTTTTTCCAATCTAATTTCTATACCCAGACAAAGTTTTGAAAACTGAGAATAGACACACTAAGGAAACTCTCAGACATAAAAGACACACAATATTTACTTCTTAATTGCACTAGTCTTAGAGTAGCAGGTAGATTTGTTCTCACATTTGGTTCCCTCAGTACAGATTCTTCTAACGTAAAAGGTGACTAGAACTTTGAAAATAAAAATGACATAACAAATGCTGAGTTAAATATATGTATTTATAAACTCGAGACAGCATAACACAGGAGCAAAGCAAAGTAGGGGAAGAAAACAGAGGAGCATCAAACACAGCAGAGCAACAGAGAGAAGTCCCCAAGTTACAGGAGTGCAGCTGGACCAGAGGCAGAGTCTACTCAGGAACAGGAGGACAACGAACTGTCAGGGTGAGATCCCCAGGAGGAGACGAAGAATACACTACATCATATAACTGGATAGTTGGGTAACATACTAACAGTCATATGCCAAATTTGATAGAGCATTTGTGAAAAATGAAGGGTAGATGCATATAAAACTATACAATTCTAAAAATAATATATATTTTAAATTGAACAACAAAGGAAATAAAAATGATTCTGCACTAATGGGCCATTTAGTTATCACATAGATACTGAGTTCACTAACCTTTCAGAAGGAACTGTATAGCAAGGAACAGAGGAAAGAGAGTGAGTATGGTTGTTACTGGCCTAAATCTACATCTAGCAAAATAGAAAACTAAAAAATATTATCTATCACAATGGTATAAAGTGTAGTGTTTGGATACATAAAGGTAAACACAGAAGAAACTGCCAAAATAAATAATTACGATCACTTCTTCAAGCAGGACTGAGGTGTGCAGAAGGGATGAAAGAGCTAAAAATATTTGATGTTTAGTTTTTTTCACTGTTACTTGACACTTTTATCTCTGCAAGTATTACTCTGACAAAATTTAAAACTCAAGGGAAAAAAATCACCTACAAGGAAAGTCCAGGTTTACATGAGATTATATTCACAGTCTATATTGTTTAATGCTTTCTTACCTAAACCAGTTTTTTTCATTTAATAAACAATAAATTGCACTAGTCTTATTAGAGTAGCAGGTAGATTTGTTCTCACATTTGGTTCTCTCAGTACAGATTTCTCTAATGTTAAAGGTGAATACAACTTTGAAAATAAAAATGACATAATGAATGCTGAGTTAAGATATATATACATGAATATATATATATTCAAGACAGCATTTTAAAACTTAACTTCTTATATTTAAGCATTATATTTGTATAAACCAGATTTTAGTTTTGAAGTTATTATAATCTTCTGAGAGTCTCCAAGAAGTTGTATAATCTCTGCTGGAAACCATAAAGCACATTATTCATGAATTTCTATCAACTTAATTGGTTTTCTGTGGGGTGTTTCTATGCTTGGCTAACAAATGAAGTCTACCACAATGGAAATAAATTTATCCACAAAACCAATCCAGAAAAATATGTGGAATAATTAACTGTTTTTTTCTAAATAAATGAGCCCTAAATTTAGATAATAATTAGACTAAATTTTCAGAACTAAACCAACAAATTATTTGAAAGATGAACTCTCCAAACAAGAAATCATAAGGGGAAAATCACTGCATCAAAAGGTACTTCCCTCAGACATGCATATTATACTCAAATTTCCCACATCATTGTCAAAATAATGCTCAAAGCTTTACTCAAAATGAGAAGAAAAGTATCTATTCGCTGTCCCTGTGACAGTGCTGTGAATCTTTTACAAACACTGTTTAATGTGCCTACCATATTGGAAGATAGCAAACTACAAATGTGAACATTTGTAGTACAAAACCGGTGTAAAATACGTTAAAAAACACAGGTTTTGTGTTTAAAAAAAAGAAACCTACATTCCACATAAAATGTTTAAGTATCTCTTTTTTTTTCAGAAATTTTGATTAAAAAATGAATTTGGCTCAACATGTAAGATGCTACCTTTACGGAGCAATTTTCTTTATTTTTCTATTGTTTTAGTAGCTTTCTGAATTCTAAGCAAATAATTTTCTTAGGCTTAAGAAAAAATAAACATAACCCAAAAAACTGATGAACTGAGAATGATGGCTTCCAGCTTCATTCATGTCCCTGTAAAGGATATGGACTCACTCTTTTTTATTGCTGCAGAGTATTCCATGGTGTATATGTGCTACATTTTCTTTATCCAGTCTATCATTGATGGACATTTGGGTTGGTTCCAAATCCTGGCTATTGTTAATAGTGCCGTGAACAGAAAACCAAACACCATATGTTCTCACTCGCAAGTAGGAGTTGAACAATACATAGGTATGCATAGGTATATGTGCAGGTTTCTTACATATGTGCCATGGTGGTTACATATGCCACACATCTACCTATGTAACAAATCTGCACATTCAGGCTGGGCACAGTGGCTCACACCTATGATCCCAGCACTTTGGGAGGCCAAGGCAGTTGGATCACAAGGTCAAGAGATTGAGACCATCCTGGCCAACATAATGAAACCCCATCTCTACCAAAAATACAAAAAATTAGCTGGGCATGGTGGCAAGCACCTGTAGTCCCAGCTACTCTGGAGGCTGAGGCAAGAGAATTGCTTGAACCCAGGAGGCGGAGGCTGCGGTAAGCCAAGATCACACCATTGCACTCCAGCCTGGGTAACAAGAGTGAAACTCCGTCTCAAAAAAACAAACAAACAACAAAAAACAAACCTGCACATTCTACACATGTATCCCAGAACTTAAAGTAAAATTTAAAAAAAAAAAGGTGATGAGCGATGAACATTGTGTGTGTGTGTGTGTGTGTGTGTGTGAGACAATTTTTGCATTTTTACAATTCTCCAATTATAAGAGAACCACCTGTAGTAGGGTGAATAATTACCACCCAAAGACATTACATCCTAACTCCTGGAACCTGTAAATGCTACTTTACAAAGAAAAACTTTTTTGCAGATCTGGTAAAATGAAGGGTCCTAAAATGGACAGATTACTAGATTATCCGTCGGGCACTAAGTCCAATCACAAGTGTCCTTATGAGAAAGGAAAGCAGAGGGAGGTCTGATACATACAGAAGAGAATGTGACCATACAGAAATTGCAGTGAGGTACCCACAAACCAGGGAATGCCTGCAGCCTCCTAAACTACAGGACGCAAAGAATGGATTCTCCCCCTCGAGGCTCCAGGAGCATGACCCTGCAGACACCTAGATTTCTGTCCCATCATGGTCATCGTGGACTCCAGCCTCTAGCTCTAGGAGAGAGTAAATTGTGTTGTTTTAAGCCACTAATTTTGCCAGGAAGGAGCCTTCAGCAAACCAGTATGTCATGCTTTCAAATGTGTTTGAGTAGGTTTACAATTATATGCTGAGAACACGAGACAAGTCTGATACCAGACAAGTCACAAGTTAAATAGAAAAACGTCACTTTCCCTGAAACTTATGAAATTCTGATTTGGGCACAGAGAAGAAACAAATGTCTAAGTCACTGACTTGGAGATTTTTCCAAAATGTTCCAATTAGAATGGAGTTTCCTGTAAACTTTCCAGACAAACTTTTAACATTCAAATAAAATTTTTCTTTAATTATTACTTTTTAAAGTTAATTTAAAATGTCTAATATATTTTAAATTACAAATGTCTACATAAAATTATTTTATTTTACATTATTTTATGAATATGAATACTAATGTCATAATCAACTTTTTTTATATACTTAATACATTATGCACATTTTCTAACATGACCCTGCAGACACCTAGATTTCTGTCCCATCATGGTCATCGTGGACTCCAGTCTCTAGCTCTAGGAGAGAGTAATTTTTGCTAACAATATATATTTCTAACAGAAATATATATACCTTCTCTTCGGTAACAGAATAACAAAATTTTTAATGACTGCATAGTTTCCACAGTATTGTTAAACAAAATTGTATATTATCTTTCTCACACATTAAAACATTTAGATGGTTTTCCCATTTTTTCACTAATGAATCTCTGCTGATCTCCCAAGAGTTCTTAAAATCAAGTAGACTAATTTTGTCAGCCAGAAAATTATCATCTTTGTCATTTGCCCAAAAGTTAGACTTTAATGTCCAATCTGACTTCCTAACGTAAAGAAGTACCACCATTTATAGCTACAGCCCTCGCAGTGTGGGGGGCACATGGAAATAAGCAGTTTGAAGCTTTCGGGGATCTGCAGGGAATCCCTCCATGGGATAACAGCTCTACTGCACCCATCAATCCTAAAAGTCTGTCATCCAACTCAACAAGCATTAGGCAGTGTCCTTTCTATGTGGCAGACCAGAGAAATGAGGCAAAGTTAAAATCTTTACTCTAAACACCTGTATCAGCTGGAGAAGTAATTCCTAGTATGAAAAGATTTTAGTCAAGAAATAACAAAAGTGAGGTCATGGAGGACAAAGAGCTTTGCTGAAGCCACCACAGCCATCAGTGGGAAGACCAAAGCATAGAATTCAAAGTTGTAAGTTTGGACCTGAAGTGAAGAAGTTTTCATTAAAACCTCATATATAATATCCTTTCATGCTAGGTACACTAGCATTAGCTTAAGGAATCTCTATTTAAACATATATTTAAAGACCAACAAAGGCCAGGCTCAGTGGCTCACGCCTGTAATCCCAGCACTTTGGGAGGCTGAGGCAGCCAGATCACGAGGTCAGGAGTTCGAGACCAGCCTGATCAACACAGTGAAACACTGTCTCTACTAAAAATAAAATAATTAGCTGGGCATGGTGCCATGCACCTTGTAGTCGTACTGTAAACCTAGCTATTCAGGAGGCTGAGGCAGGAGAATTGCTTGAACCTGGGAGGTGGAGTAGTCTCAGTGAGCTGAGATTGAGCCACTGCACACCAGCCTGGGCAACAGAGGGGGAGGGGGAGAGGGAAGGGGTAGCGGGGGAAGGAAGGGGGAGGGGGGAGGGAGAGGGAAGGAACTCATGCTAAATTTGCCTTGTCCACCACCGACATCCAAGGTTGCCTCAGGGGCTGAAGCATCCCCCTGAAGCCAACCCTTAGGTCCGACCTCAGACACTGACCCCACCAGCCATACCAAAAGGATGTGGTGGAAAGACAGCCAGGTTCTCCTGCAATCAAAGCAGACAGATTCGGGCCCAAACAGGAGGCCCATGTCAACAACTGTTAAGGATCCTGCTTTTTCTGTTCCTACACACATCCCCTTGGCATTTCTCTTCTGCGTTACCTCCCTTTTGCAACTCAGAAAAGTCCTCATGCTCAGAAATTAGCGCCAGTCACAAACTTATAAGACCTTTTAAATAAAATACATATGTTAAGTGCTAAATCCCCTATCATGTGTCAGTTTGTTTGCTACAACATTGCTGCTATTTTGCTTTAAAACTATAAGCACTGTGGAATGGGTTTTGTACAGCATCCAGATGGCCATACAGGGACTCACTGGGAATTTCATATTGGTTATAATATCTATACACATAATTTTTACAAGGAATATAACTGTTTACTGTAAACTGTCTTTTTTTTTTTAAAGAAAACTAAATTTGAGAATCGGCATGGTATATCTGGGGTAAAATTGAATGGTATTTTTAGTATTTTCCTCATGCTTTCTGTTTTCTATAAAAATGTTAAAATTCTAATCTGATTACACAAGTAAATCGTCGGGCCTTGGACTTTTGGATAAAAGAGAGCAGGATGGGACGATAGCCGTGGAACTCAGAATCCACTAATCAGTGCGTGACAACTTAGTTGCAGAATCAACTTGCCCTTACACTTTCTTTTTTACATTTTTTACAAAGTCCATGAGCTCCTGATACTGACCTATGAAAGGTGCAAAATCAGACGCCTGCAGAAAAGGAACAACTTGCTCAAAATCACGTGACACATGTGGCCCGCCTGTTTTGAGAGATACCCGTGGATAGACATGGAACCCACTCACCCGCAGCAGAATCCAGTGGGGCCAGAGCACAGGCTGTGGAGACAGAATGCTGCTAGTTACTAACGAGGGACCCTGGGACAGGCAGGTGAACTCCTCTATGCCTCAACTAGTTCATCTGTGAAATGGGGCTACACCTGGCACTTAAGCCATTGGGTTGTCATGAGGATGAAATGGTTCTATGCCAGGAAAAGTGCACAGATGAGTGATTAACATGTTAATCAGCATCTATTCTTTAGTGTCAGTTCTGTATTATTAACACTTTTATTTCTGTTTTTTGATTACTATGGTCAGCGTGATTATCACTATTTTGTGAAGGCTTTAAGAACTTCAGTGACTGGGCCTGGAAGTCTCAATGCAAAAGAGGGCAGCTCCCGCTGGAGGATAACACAGCACACATGGTGCTCACATCTGATGCAGTAATTCCAGAGCCCAGGTCTTCCTTACAAGTTGGCTTTCTGGTTTGCTACAGCAAATCCACCAAATCTCATTTTCTATCCCACTCCCCACCTCCCAGGGTACATGTTTGTTTTTACATTGCTCTTGTCACATTAATCTGCAGCTCAGAACATCAACCTCCAAACATGGTACCTTCATGTAAATTACATGGTAAGATTTAAATTGCAGGCTCCTGCTCCCCACCACTAAGCTGAGTGCCTGAGTCAAAATCTCCGGGAAGAGGGTCCAGGAAATTTGCTTCAGGGGTTTCTGATACTCACACACGTTTCAGAAGTATTGTGATTTATTTTTTTAGGCACTTGTCTTATTCCTTATACTTGGCTATACGTTGCACCCCCCACAACACCTATTGTGATTCCTTTTTCCACAATACCACATACACAGTAGGTTTTCAATGACTATTAATAAAATAAATGTTTGCTAACAAGCTGAAGCGTCCTAGGATTCCATCTCACTAGGTAGGAGGAGAAAGGTGTGACAAGCCATTATTGATGCAGCAAAATCACACACAGCGACTGACACTCCAAACAGCTCCAACAGGAGTCCTAACCGGCTGCAGTGGGTTGTACAGTTAAATAACTCTACTCTAGGATAAAAAAAAAAAAAAGTGGCAGCAATAGAGGAGAACACACAAAGACCCAGCTGCCCGAAACATGAATAGCCCAGCAAGGCAATCCCGTCAGGACCCACGGAGAATACAGATCAGCAGAAAATGGGAAATCTGAGATGAGCTAGGGTCTCAACGGTGCTCGCCATAACCCTTTTTCAACTCCCCCTTGCCTTTGCTTCCTCCTGCCTCTTTCCCTCCCCAAACCCAAAGTTATGAGAGCTATTAGGAAAAAAGAGCGACTACTGTGTGAAGGCGGAGGGTCCCATGAGCTGGCCCTGCAGCTGGGCCTGGCTACATTATGCTCATTATTCCCGGGAGGCGTGAGCCCAAGACAGCGTTCCTTCTGCAGCTGGCATCTTGTGAGCTAAGTTACTCGCAAGAATCAGAGAGGAAACACTGGACTTTGTTCTTGAAGATGATCAGAAAAAAATGGAGAAGATCTACAAGGATTTTAAACCAAAATTTCAAGGTTCAAATAGATACCTTTTTTTTTCTTGACAAAACTCAGAGCACAAAAGTGACACTGTCCTTGAGAATTAAAGAAGAAAGCACCAGTACATTTCCAGTTAAAATTTAAGTGCATGCTGTTGATAGTATATAATTTGGAGAATTACACGTTGCATGTTTTCTTACTTCAGATACAATAATAATGCTGGAAAGGCCCTCAAGAGGTGTTGGCCCAGATTCCTGACTCCAGGGTTATGATTATCTATGCCTGGAATCTCCTCTTCAAGACTTCTAGGGATGGAGAGTCCATAAATTTTTTATAGCCCAGTGGAATGTGTTTTTCTCCTTGAATGCCGAAGTTCTTCCTGGTTTCCAGATGAAATCATCTCCGATTTCCTTTGTCTACCTAGCCACGCATACCAAGGCCAGGGTAACCCTTACCCTCTTTGGCACACTCTTCTGAATTCCGACTATTTTCTTTCAATGTCCCTTTAACAGTAAAATAAATGAGCACAACCTAAGGCAGTACACAGAAAAAATTAGTCCGTGAGACACGAACCCTATAATCCTTTCAGAAAAAACGATGGGTTTTTTTCTAGCAAATATTTTTCTCTCTCTTAAAAACACACACATGCATTTATTTAACATCTAGATTAGACTGTTAGATTGCTAGATATTTTTATTTTAAAACTGTGTAGTTTTTGCCCTTCCCATTTAAAATGTGCTTTTATAGGCTTTATCACACTTAATTATTCTCCATATACGTGTCCCTGCTGATTTCATCTTGCTTTGAGGCACCATCTCCCCTCTTAGGAACAAAAATCAAAATAGCATTAATAAATATTCTGAAGAATGTATCACAAATTTGATCTCATATCACTTTCAAATTTAATGAGTATTTTTATAATTCTCATTATAAAAATGAGAATTATCGCATCAATTCACCAAAAGTGTTAAAAGCAACGGACCCAACTCCAGTTCTGCTGATTCACTCCCTCCTGTCGAGGCAGAGTCACTGACAACAGCTCTTGGAAAGTTGGAAGGTCACCTTATCAGAATTACCACTTAAAATCACTTTAAAATGAGTCACATAGCTCACTTGCTTTATCCCATTGATGATTCCCCCATAGTAACCAGAAACTTCTCGCCATGACCACAGGACTCTTCCCTGCTCAATGCCACCATTCACCACAACTTTCTCAGCTTCAAAATACACTGGCACATTCCCTTCTCTTCCCAAATATACCAAGACCACCCACTTCAGAGAATTAGTGGGCCCTATTCTTTCACCCGAAAGATTCTTCTGCAAGTTCTTCTCTCTAATCATGATTGTTTACCTAGATTTTTCTCCTCTCATGTCCCCCAGCTAGCAGTTAAACCCACCAAGATGTTGGTGGGTCTTTCCCACACTGTGACTCTGTGCCAATCACACAGTGAGCACCCAATGAGTATGTGTGGAATGAATGAATGTGGGTGAGGTTTTATGCATTCCACCATCACCCAAGATTGCTTGACGCCAACCCGACCACAGCTATGTGGGAACTG
This sequence comes from Callithrix jacchus, assembly GCF_049354715.1. Classification (NCBI taxonomy): domain Eukaryota; kingdom Metazoa; phylum Chordata; class Mammalia; order Primates; family Cebidae; genus Callithrix; species Callithrix jacchus. The sequence goes on from NC_133507.1 coordinate 150,674,999, forward strand.
ATTCCCTAATACTAAGCAATAAAGAAAAGCAGTGTATCTCAAAAGCAATAAGGAAAGGAGTGGATCTACAAATTTATGCAAGAAATTCATATACCCATGCATTTCGTTGCCCCCTATTTTATTTTCACAACTCAAAACAAATTTCCAATGATAAAATATGTCTAAAACATATTTTCTTTGTGATCTCTAATTACTATATTCATCAACTCAAGCAAAAACGAATAGCATGTGAGAGAAAAATCCAAAGCTTACCAAAATCATACATTTCATTTCTAGTTTTGTTTTCATGTTGCCATTGAAGTTTGCATAAATGAAAAATGTTTATTCTGAATTCTGAGGCATGAATATTAGTATAAAATTTGAGAGCTGAAGCAAAACAAAAATGCACAATTACCCCTAAAGGATTTGGAAAATAGAACTGTTAGAAATTTTTTTTCGCATTCCTTAAGAGATGTTTTCTTCAGATTGAAAGAATAAAGGGAAGAATGATCATTAAGAAAAAAACTTTTCTTGTGAATTCCAATGTTCCACAGAGCTACAGAAATCACAGCGAGAATATGGTTTCATTCAGACATACTAAAGCCTGGGTCTTCAATTTGTGACCAAAAGTGATAGCGTTAGATCTTTAAGAAAAATAAAACAGGATATGAATTCAGTCTACCGTCACTCTGCGTGTTTATTTTGTTGGTCATTTTATATTTTCATTCTTAAGAATGATTGCCATTGTGAAACACGGGTCTCAAGCCCCCACGTCCTTGAGCCTATCTCACCAAAAGAACCCATGCTGGCCACATGCCCCATACCTTGCAGCCACTGTGAGTCCTGGTCTTCATCAGCGGTGTGGTCGTGCATAGCTCAATTGCCTCCGGCTCATGGAAGATGACCGCTGGGAGAGGTTCCTTTTTCAGTGTTAGGACATTCAATTTAGACTTCAGCATGGTCTGAAAGTGCTGAAAAGCAGAAAAATAAGCCACATGTAGTTCAATCACTTGGACTTACATGTCATACAATTGGACCTTAAACCCAGTAGCAACTTGTTTGTTTCATTAAGTCTGTTCTATTACGGGAGGCGAAGAGATACTTAGTAAAACAGAGGAGGGGGAACCGTGTCCCATCAGGACATGACTCCAATGAAGCTGTGGAGACAGTCAATCCCTGAGCAGGTCCACAGAAACATGACTTAATGGTAAAGTCACCTCACCCAGGACATTATGTTCTGAGAAGCTCTTCCAAGGTAGGATATACAGATGAAACTGGCAGTGGAATCCATGCAGATTCAGCTACACAAGACGTTTGGAAGAGGATGTTATAGGGGTTATTTTGGGGAAAGTCTAGACATTGTTGAAGGAAGAGAACAGATGAAAAAGTACAAGCCTTCTGTTTTCTGCCTTCCCAAGCTCTTTCCTTCACTGGCTGTAGAACCTTAGGAAATTCACTACTTTATGATGGACCCTTTTTGTGTCCTGTCTCGGGCCAGGACCCAAGGTAAATATCCATTTCATATGCAACTTCTCTTGGCTCTTGTCGTGAAAGATGTTCAGAATCCAACCAGATTCAATCACTGCTATCCACACCGCCTAGTCTAAGACCCATCTTCCCTTGGTCTATGAAAATGACATCCAAACTGGTCCCATCACTTCCAACTTTGTCCCTGTACAGAGATTTGCCACACAGTCACCAGAGCAATCCTCCTAAAATCTAACTGTGCCACGCCACCTCTACTCAAACTCCCCCATGTCTTCCCATCTCCTCATGGAAAAATTTCAAGTTCTTACTCTGGCCTTTGAGACCACACATGATTCAGGGACCTACTGCCTCTCTGATTTCACCCCCCATCTCCATCCTCACATATAGAGATCCAGGCACAGTGTCCTCCTAACTATTCTGAGAATAAGCAAAAGACACATGTGCCTTAGGACCCCTGATCATGCTGCTCCTGTCCTAGGTATCTTCAAGTCTTGCTTCTTCATCTCCTTGAGGTCCCTGATCAAACGTCACCTCATTGGACAGCCCTTCCTAATCAAAATCTAAAGCAGCCAGCATACACATACATACACCAACACAGACATGGGCCTGGCTTCATGGGCCTGCAACCTGTGCTTAGGAGGGCCTCACACCCAGAAGGACTCTATGCTTGGTTGAATGCCTTTCGTTTGGTGTCCCCATCTTGAAAGTGGGAGGCCGAAGCAGGCAGATCACCTGAGGTCAGAAGTTCGAGACCAGCCCGGCCAAAGTGAAACCACGTCTCTACTAAAAATACACAAATTAGCCAGGCGTGATGGCAGGCACCTGTAATCCCAGCTACTTGGGAGGTGGAGGCAGGAGAATCACTTGAACCCAGGAGGCAGAGGTTTCAGTGAGCTGAGACCACACCACTGCACTCCAGCCTGGGTGATAAGAGTGAGATTCCATCTCAAAAAAATATCTACTCAAAGGATTATAAATCATTCAATCACAAAGACACATTTACATATGTTCATTGTGGGACTATTTACAATAGCAAAGACCTGGAACCAACCCAGATGCCCATCAATGATAGACTGGACAAAGAAAATGTGGCACATATACACCAGGGAATACTACACAGCCATAAAAAAGGATGAGTTCATGTTCTTTGTGGGGACATGGATGAATCTGAAAACCATCATTCTCGGCAAACTGACACAAGAACAGAAAACCAAATACAGCATGTTCTCACTCATAGGCGGGTGTTGAACAATGAGAACACATAAGCATAGGAAGGGGAGCATCACACACTGGGGCCTGTTGAGGGGGGCTAAGGGAGGGACAGTGTGGGGTGGGGAGGTTGGGGAGGGATAACATAGGGAGAAATGCCAGATATAGGTCACAGGGGATGGAGGCAGCAAACCACCTTGCCATATGTGTACCTATGCAACAATCATGCATGATCTGTACATGTACCCCAGAACCTAAAATACATTTTTTTTTAATCCTAGTAATTTTATTTTGAACTTGTGTTTATAAGGAAAGTCTGATGGGACAGTGGAGCACAGACGTGAGTGGACAAGACACATACAGTGTGTGCATCCCCCATCCTTACCACCCACCTTCACAGAGCATTAGTGATGCCCCATGAAGACAGAATTCTGATGAACTCATGACATGTAGGAATTCAGCAAGAGTCAAAGTGAGTACAAGGTAAGTATTTAAGCCTATGACTTAAATAAGCCGGAACATGCACCGCCCCAGGAGACCATGCACTATAACCAGAACTTGCTTCAAGTTCAGAAAGGAATTAGGCTTGTTCTAAGAAATAGGAATGATCACAGAATCTTATCACGTCTTTTCCCACTTGTATTACTTCCCTGTACAAGGCAATCACCTACGCCGAAATGGTGACACAGAAAGAAAGGGAAAGGTGGAGCAAACACGGTTCCCTCTCCTTTCAGTTCTTCCTTAGTCATCAGTAAGACGAATGCAAAGTGATGAGAGAAAGTGCATGTATCAAGAAGTGAGATCAAAACAGGTAAGTTAGTTTTGTGCAGCGTTTTCACCGTTCTGATAAAAACAAAATACGGCATGAACCAGAAAATGCAAATTGGATAATTTATATGATCCCATTCCTACATTTGCATTTAAAGTGGGCACTGCACGATATAAATTCATGCTCAGAATCTAAATGTTTAATTTCTCTTTACTTAGAACAGCATTAAATAGCAAATAATAATTTTAAAAACAAAACCAAAGGACCACTCCAGACAGAGATTCATTTTAAAAAAGGTTTATGGCCGGGCGCGGTGGCTCACACCTGTAATCCCAGCACTTTGGGAGGCCGAGGCAGGTGGATCACGAGGTCAAGAGATCGAGATCATCCTGGTCAACAAGATGAAACCCCAACTCTACTAAAAATACAAAAATTTAGCTGGGCATGGTGGCGCGTACCTGTTGTCCCAGCTACTCGGGAGGCTGAGGCAGGAGAATTGCCTGAACCCAGAAGGCGGAGGTTGCCATGAGCCGAGATCGTGCCATTGTACTCCAGCCTGGGTAACAAGAGTGAAACTCCATCTCAAAAAAAAAAAAAAAAAAAAAACTTTATGTTTTGGTACCTTCAAAGGTACTTTTCTTCTACTTTTTGAATAAGAAACACTGAATTTTCATCGCACACTGGACTGTAGGGTGGAAGGTAATGAGGGTATGTAATTTTAAAAAACAAACTACAGGCTGAGCACAGTGGCTCGTGCCTGTAATCCCAGCACTTTGGAAGGCCCAGGTGGGCAGATCACTTGAGGTCAGGAGTTCAAGACCAGCCTGGTCAATATGGCAAAACCCCATCTCTACCAAAAATACAAAAAATTAGCCAGGCATAGCGGACACCTGTAATCCCAGATACTCAGGAGGCTGATGTACAAGAATCAGTCAAACCAGGGAGGCAGAGGTTGCAGTCAGCTGAGATCGTGCCACTGCAATGCAGCTGGGGCAACAGAACAGAACTCAACCTCAAACAATCAAAACCTACAAATATAAAAAATAATAATCTAAATCAGGGTTCATATACTAGACCAGCTCAGTACTTCCTCCAAATTGACCTAAAGGACGTGGTATGGGCTATGAAACAATTACAAGCCTGAAGGAAGTCAATAATGACACGCATACACGAGTACCTTCACCTCAGTATAAATCACCGAAAACAATTCTTAAAAAACTAGAGATTATTATGTTACATGAAATCGTTACGTTAATATGAAATAAGCGAATCACAGAAAGACAAACATTGCATGTTCTCATTTATTTGTGGGATCTAAAAATAAAAACAATGGAACTCACGAACACAGAGAGTAGAAGGCTGGTTAGCAGAGGCCGCGGAGTGTAATGGGGGCTGTGGGGTAGGTGGAGATGGTTAATGGGTACGAAAAAATAGAAAGGATGAATAAGACCTACTATTTGACAGCATAGCAGGGTGACTATAGGCAATAGTAACTTAACTGTACATGTTAAAATTAACTAAAAGCGGATAACTGGATTGTCTGTAACAAAGGATAAATGCTTGAAGGGATGGATACCCCATTCTCCATGTTATTCTTGAGCACTGCATGCCTGAATCAAAGCAGCTCATCTCATTTACGAGCAGTAGGAGTTTTGGAATTTGCGGCAGGGCAGTGTTTTTTCCACAAGTCCACTAGAACTCCAACTGGCCTCTCTGGTGGTCCGTTTACAGCACTGATTTGGCTAGGCTGCCACGCCCAGTTATTAAACACTAATCTATGTATATGTCGTTGCAATGTATTTTATAGATGTGATTGAAGTCCATAACCAGTTGATATGAAGCGAGGGAAAGTATGCTGGATAATTAGGGCAATTTTGATTTGATTGGTTCAAAGACCTTAAGAGGTAGCCTAGACTTCCCTGAGGAAAAGATTTCTCCCATGGATGCCAGCTTTGGCCCACGGTTCCAGCACCCCCTTTCTGACAGCCTCCCTTGCAGTTTTGGACTTTTCTTGCCAGCACCCACAACTGCATATGCCAAATCCTTGAATAAACCTCTAGATATAGATGTCCTACTACTTTGGTTTCTCTGGCTGAACCCCAATTGTTATAGCCACCTTGTAGAATACAAAGTTGCCAGCTCCAAGGGCAATTTTTTTTTTTAATGGAAAAGAGACTTGCCCTTAGGTTTTTCAGAGTGTTTGATTTGTATCAGAAAAAATAAAAGTAAGGACAAGTCTTCATATTAATCGGGAAGTTTCTGTTCTTGTTCCTAATTGACTCCAGCCGAATGCAGAGTATAGCGTTTGGAGTTGCCACTAGAGAAGAGTGGTCTGGGAGGAGCCACATACATCACTGAGAGTGAGAGCTGAAGGTGATTTGCCAAGTTGGTTGGGAAAGAAATTGGGGCCAACAGAGGAGGAGGATAAAGGAAGAGGAAAGCTCAGAAGGTGAGGTCTGAGTACGTGGGGGTATCTCCCCTGTCTGCCATCTTTCCCAGGCTCTACAAGATGTTACTGAAAGCACAGATCATTAGCCCAACTTTCGCCACACAGTAATTTTCTCAAGAGGACACCAGAAGTGACCCTGCTTTCAGGAGGGTGAGATGACTGCACTGCCTGAAAGTTCTGAGATTGTCTTCCCCTCCCTGTTGTAAACCAAATGCCACAACCATTGATTCAGTCACTAAGCAAACAGAGACTGAAAGTCGTGGACCAGCACACACACCCCTTTGATTGCTTGGCTGGGGAGCCAAGTAAAAGAAATACACGGATAAATAGAAAAAGAAAAAAAAAACGTTACATTGGAGACAGGAAGATAACAGAGTTCAAATTACAACTTCAACACAGTATGTTGTACAGCCTCAGCTAACTAACTCTTCTGAGCTTGTCTTCTCCACCCAGGCAGGCATGCGCCACGCCACCTTCCGCGAATACCTATATGCAGCCAAATACTGTGGTAGGCACAGCTGGAACAGAAATACAACATTCATCTCTGCCCAAAAGGGTTTCTCACAGTTGGTGGAGACTGTTAAGTCCAATGACAACTGCAAATCTGTGTGAGAAGTTCTTTAGCAAAGCTAGAGAGAGACTAAGAAAATACTTGAGGTGAAACTGAGAAAAAATGATTCCTTTACAAGAAATACTGTTAGTGATTTTGTCCTCTTTGCCTACTATGAAAAGATGAAGGTTAAAGAGGGGAGTAAAATGTGGATTGCTTGATGAATTATTGAATCTATAAGAATACATTTTTTTATGACAAAATTAACATTTTATGCAACTCTGAGTGCCTCTGGTAAATTTTAGGTGGTTAACAGTGGGAGAGTTATAGCTGATTCTGCTTTGGAACACTCTTCTGTTCCCTTGGGGAAGCTTCTCCACTACTACATGCTGCCTTGTTGAATGAGGCTGTGAGTCACAGTACCTTGCCCCCTGACATTGAATAATGTCCTCACCCTTTACACAAAGAATACGTAACATAGGCTGACCATCTGAGTGCCTCATGCCCCAGCCCAAAAGCATTGGTTCAGAGGAAACTCAAGACTGGCTGAACAGAATGTCCTCGGGATGGGAATGCACCTGATTGCTGGATTGGGGTGATGTGAGCCCAGAGCTGCTCCTGGCTTCCTTCCGAATCGAAGTCAGCCTAAGCATGAGACCACACTGGGACAAGGAAAGACAGTGATAAACAGAGAACTTTCCTGAGAAATGGAAAGACAGCCTTGACATCATTGAACCCCTGGATCCAGCTGCATGTAACTCAGATCCATGGAGCCACCCAGAATATGAACCAACGCATTCCAATTGACGTTTAAGCAACCTTGAGTTGGGTGTCTGATCCTTGCAACTAAGAGAGTTTTGCAATACAAATTACTTTGTAATGAAAAAAATCGCCTGTGAAAATAAAAAGAAGCCATTAACAAAAATTTTAAAAAGACGTATCAATTTTAAAACTGCAGAAATGCAGGGTAACATTATCTCTTTTATAAAAAAGTGACTCTTGTACTTATTTCAATAGACTAAATCTTAATGATAAAGTACCAACGAAGAATCTGAAGTAGGTATTACAGTCCTCAGGTTATCCTTATCTAAGATAAAGGCCTCTGAGTTACCGCCAAACGTAATGAATTCCAGCTCTCGAGAGACAACCAAATAATGTACCTGCAGTGGCATGCCTTAGGTGGCACGTGCTCTTACTAGATAACAGAGTCCTATATGCCATACCCAGTTCTGTAAGAGCTGCGTGGCCTTGTACTTCCTGGTCCTGTTTTCTCATCTGTTAACTTTAAAATGCTGTATTAGCCATGTCAAAAACAATATCACTCGTACTTTGCATGGACAGGCATGTGCATTACAGACAATGCAACTCAAAACAGCATGAAGCAACAGCATTAGAAAAAGGCAACAGAAGAGGACTCTAATAGAGGAGTTTGGAAAAGCTACCGCTCCCAAACCAAAGGTGCACAGGGTTCCATAAAGAAAATGTGTTATTCATTTTTAAAGAAGAAAAGTGAGTAGTGTTGTAGAAAACTAGGGCGATGCCCTGGACAAATTAGACAAAGCTCGGCTTTCTGCATTGGGTGTTTTATGTGTGATCCCAAAACAGAGCCTCTAAATCAAGCCCCATTATGCGGATGGGGTAATCGCCATGCCCTGTGTAATTTTACAGTTGGCACTGCTTCCTACCCCTATTCAGACATTAATCTCTGACAGTTTAGCAAGTGGCAATTTACATATTTTACCAATTCAAATTGGGTGTATCTCACCTTTGTATTGATTTCGTATCCAAAATACAAAGCATCTTTGGAAGGCAAAGCCTGCTTAATGTTTTTATAAGATAACTGGAGCACTAGCCGTACTTAAAAGAGAGGGAAGGCATTAAGATTTTCATCTTCCGTCCATCCTTGCTTGTGGAAGACAGACTATAATGGTCAGTTTTAACTTGCAAATTACCGACTCAGTAATGCCCTAATCAAGCTTCAAAAATACCGCAAATGTTCATCTTAAGAAAACCACCAGGAACAATTGGGTGAATCAGATTAATGGAAAACTTCAGTCCAAATAAATGTTAATTTGTACAAGTGCACAAAAAGCCCTAGGGCTTTGACATTCTATTTATAATCAGGCTTCATTTTATTACTTTGGGGATTCCTAAGAATTAATGGAACTCACTTGTGGTTATCTTACATCCTGTACCACTTATTTTAAATAAAGTATATTCAGGCCCCAACTATGAGAAAGAAAACAATAGTGACACTTTTTTTGTGACCTTTAATAAGACATTTTGCTTATTACTTTTAATGAAAATTCTTAGATTTCTGCTTTTAAGTATTTATTCTAGCATTTTTCACAGAAATAAGTGACATAAAAGCAAAAGAAAATTCTGTTAAACAATTTGTATATTTAACAACTTGTATGTAATTAAAAGTAATTATATGTAAGAAGAAAAAATTTTACTTAATTAAAATGAGCTTTTATTTAAACTTTTTAAAAACTTTTTCTTCTTACCTATTAATTCAACTTATAACCTATAACTTTCTTAATGCTAAGAGTTTGTCTATTGTCTTCCTTTGGTCCTTTATTAACGCAAAACAGGGTTGAATAATCTCTAAAATCTAGCAGGCATATATAAAATTAAGCCTTTTTGCTTCAAAAATTAACCTTCTTATGAAGTTTATGTAGATCTGGTATTTCAAGCAAAGAAAAAGCTACACCAATTTGGCATTTATCTTCTTGCTACAAATCATCCTAGTCACTGTCTTATTCAAAATAGTTCCAGTTTAATTTTAAAGGCCTACATCCAAACTCTCATAAATTTAAAGGCTCTATATCTATTAAAGAAATGGCTATTATTAAACTAACTGAAAATACTCATGTTCACACAGCCATATTTATTTATGCAGCTTTGATCATGGAAGCTTTTTTTTTTTTTTTAACATCACAGATTCTCTCAAGTGATTATGTGGGAGATGCACAAAAATAACTCCATGCCCAGGGAGGATGCAAAAGCCCCCTAGCCTTCTGAAGGGCTCACTTACTCAAGGGAGACAGAGAGAGAGAGAGAGAGAGAGAGAGAGAGAGAGAGAGAGAGAGAGAGAGAGAGAGAGGGGGGAGAGAGAGAAGGAGAGAGAGAGAGAGAGAGAGAGCGAGCGAGAGAGAGAGAGAGAGAGAGAGAGAGAATGCATACTCACTATTTATTGATTTTCTTTGTCACTGACTTGAAATAAACACATACACAAATGTGCCATATTCCTAGTTAAGTAGTTTCTGTCATCTTCTAAACTATTTTTCTACATGTAAACAGTTATCTTTCAATTTCTCTAACTGTGAATTGTTAAACATGGGTTACAAGCTGCCTCTAGGTCAGTTTTAGTTAATTCACAGACTGCTTTGTCGTTAAAATTTGAAGTGATATTCAAAAATTGAAATATATGCATAGTTGAAATCTATATTTCCACTTATTCTTAAAAATCAGTTCTGCAAAAGGAACATTCCCTCACAATAACAATTTGCTCCAGCTGACTACTGCAACTGCCCTATTGACCTAGGGGCTTTCCTCTGCAATTGACCACGGTCTCCTGCCCTCCTGCCAACTTTCTCTTCTATACTAAATGCCATTGGCTATTTTCATAGTCATTGTATGCCTTACCAAGTTCGCTCCTATACATTCCTTGCTTGACCCTTTTAGGCACTTGAATTTGCACCCCCTGATGTAAAATGCCAAATGTTAGGGGTATAGAACAAAAATTTCACCTACTCGTGAAAAAAAAAAAACAATTCCAGCAGAGCTGAATTGAATCTTACCTATATTTAAATAATGAAAATTCAATGAACAGGGTGTGAGTCGGTGAATGATAGAGAGAACAATAATATAAACAGGTCAACATGACTGTCCTTGCACTCAAGGAGTTCGGGCTATGAGTAAGTACTTAGAAATCTGCTCTTCTCTGAGTTATTCCCACATGCGCCCCACCCCCCAACCCGGGTGTTGTGAGTATCTTGTTGCACTGAATACAATTAAGGACGCTAACAATCAATACTGTTTACTTCCACTTTTAATCAGGATGCATTAACATGAACAGTGATGACCCTCGTACTTAAGCAACTAAAGTGAAGAAAAAATTATGAAACCACAGTCTGTGACACTGGGTATGAAGCAATGAAGGACAGTGGCCCCTGAGAGCTGTGACACAAATGAGGTTTCCTTCCTGGAAACCGTCTGCAGGCTGCAGAGCAGGGAGGCGAAACACAAGCAGGACGCAGCCGATTCCCTGAGCTATGGAGACAGAGATGAAAGCCTGGTGAGACAAACAAGAGAAGAGAACTTCACAGAGAGAGAATTCCGTAAATCTTCAGAGGGTCTCCTTAAATATTCAGCTGGTACTGATCAGCATATGCATGAAAGGAAACTCATCAAAGCTGGAAAAGATCCACTGGAAAGAATAAGAGATGAGAGCACTGGTGCTCACACAGGGCAGGTTATATTGCCTGTTCCCCTCAGCCAGACTAAAAAAACTCATGAGTCACAGAGCAATGGGTAGAGAACTCAAGAAGTTGTAGTCTCATAGTGGGGAAATTAGCACCAAACTGCATGTTGCTCTAGTCTCACCTACAAATCTTAAAAGGAAGAGTCAAAGGATCAAATTGCTTCCAAGTAATTTAACAGAACCTAACAATAAGAAAAAGTTGAAGAATATGTATAGAAATGCAAAAATATCCAGTACCAAATAAGGTAAAATTTAAATCACCTAACATCCAATCAAAAATCACCAGACAAGACCAGGCACAGAGGCTTATGCCTATAATCCCAGCACTTTGGAAGGCCAAGACAGGCAGATGGCTTGAGCTCAGGAGTTCAAGATGAGCTGCGCAACATGGTGAAACCCCATCTTTACAAAAATTACAAAAAATTAGCCATAGTTCCAGCTACTTGGGAGGCTGAGGTGGGAGGATCACTTGAGCTCAGGAGTTTGAGGCTGCAGTGAGCCATGATCAAGCCACTGCACTCCAGTCCAGGTGACAGTGAGACCCAGTCTCAAATTAAAAAATAAAAATTAAAAAATTAAAAAAATCGCCAGAGGTGAGCCATGCAAAAAGTCAAGAAAATAAAATCCATAAGGGTTAATAAACCAGTTAATCAAAGGCTACCCAGAATTGACAAAGATGTTATAATAAACAGGTAATGACCTTAAAACAACATTCAGTATGACACTGATGGTTTAAACCAGTGCAATAAGGCAATCAAAAGAAATAAAAAGAATCCATACTGGAAAGGAAGAAGTAAACTTGTCTTTATTCATAAAAAATGTGATTGTCTTTTTAAACAATCCAACAATTCTTTTAGATAACCTAAAAAAAGCTACTAGAGTAAATGACTTTAGCAAAGTTGAAGGACACAAAGTCAATATACAAAATTCTATTTTTCTATTGTCGAGCAATGAAAAATTGGCAATGACAGCAGATGTCCTTATAAAAGACTTGTAAACAAATGTTTACAGGAGCTACATTTTTAATAGCAGAAAATTAGAAACAACCTAAATGCTTCTCATCAAGTGACTAGATAAACAAACTGTGGTATATCCACACAACGAATGCTCCTCAACAACGTGAGAAGGAATAAACTACTGATGCACATTAGGACATCAATTATCAAACAATTACCCTGAGAACACAAACAAGAAAGGGAGCATACTGTATGATTCCATTTAGATAGCATTATCTAATGGAAAGGAAGGGAAGGGGAGGGGAGGGGAGGGAAGGAAAGAGAAGGGGAGGGGAGGGAAGGGGAAGAGGGGAGGGGAGGGGAGGAGAGGGGAGGGGAGGGGAGGGGAGAGGAGGGGAGGGGAGGAGAGAAGAGGGGAGGGGAGGGGAGGGGAGAAGAGGGGAGGGGAGGGGAGAAGAGGGGAGGGGAGGGGAGGGGAGGAGAGGGGAGGGGAGGGGAGGGGAGGGGAGGAGAGGGGAGGGGAAGGGAGGGGAGGGGAGGAGAGGGGAGGGGAGGGGAGGGGATGAGAGGGGAGGGGAGGAGAGGGGAGGGGAGGGGAGGGGAGAAGAGGGGAGGGGAGGGGAGGAGAGGGGAGGGGAGGGAAAGAAAGAGAGAGAAGGAAGGAAGGAAGGGAGGGAGGGAGGAAGGAAGAAACTCATCCTTACAGTAAAGTTACACTTTTATAAATATAGAAGAAATTATTAAAATCTAAAGTTACCCTATTGCAAACACTATAGCAATGTTTCAGGCATGAATCATTGTTTAAGGCTAAAATTAGTGGGCTAATTATGATAAGAATGAAGATACTTATATTGTCTAAAAATCTTTCCAGAAGATACTTATTTTACAAAGAGAACTTTACTTTGGCACAGCCTGGCAGACATCACCTAGACTGAATGACCAAAATAACCATCTCTAACAGTGAGAAATGTTGACATAATTTGTCTTAGATATAATATACTGAGAAGATTACAATACCACTTCTGCAGTATTCCTGCCAAAAATGCATAACCTGAATGCGATATTAGAAAATACAAACTCCAACCGAGAGATACTGTCAAGAATAACAGGCCAGAACTCTTGAAAAATGTTACAGTCGTGAAAGGCAGAGAGTGACAGCAGAACTGACCAGATTAAAGAATACTAAAGAGACATGACAACTAAATCTAAAATATGATCTGAAATGGACACAGACCTCACAAAAGGGCACTGATGAAGCAACCGATAAAATTTAAATAAGGTCCTAAAATTACAAAAGAGTATTTTACCAATATTACTTTCCTGGTTTTTACTATACTGTGATTATATAAACTTTTAGCATTTGAGGAAGCTTGAAAATTCTTTATACTATTTTGTTACTATTGAAATGTAACGTCGTTTTAAAATAAAAAGTTTTAAAAATGGAAAGTAACTTTTGAATTTTTGAATTTTTGTTTTAATTATCATTAAACATCACTTGCACATTTTCAATTAATACTTTTAAAAACTAACTTTAGATTTAACTTATGTTCATATTTTAGCATCATACAGCTATTATTCCACTGTAGACTAACTTATATTGTAGTTTCCAACAAGAAGTCTCTTATAATTCTTATTTTTGTTCTTTGTGATATGTCTTTTGTTTCTGACTGCTTTTAAGGTTTTCTTTTTTTTTTTTTAGTTTTCAACCGTTTGGATATAATGAGGCTAGTTGAAGAGCTTGTTTAAATACTTATCATGTTTAGTGTTCTCTGAGCTTCTTGAATCTGTAGATCTGTGGTTTGATATCTTTCATTATTTTTGGAAAATCTTCAGCCTTTATGTCTTCAATATTTCTTCCATCCCATTCTCCCTCTCTTCTCTTTCTGGCATTTCAATTACACATATTTGAGACCATTTTATAGTATCCCACAAATCTTGTATGTTCTGTTCTCATTTTATACACTCTTTTTTCTCTTTGGATTTCTTTGGGTAAATTCTCTCGAGCTATATTCAACTGCACTCATTTTTCCTTTGGTTGTGCTGAATCTACTAATAAGCTCATTACAGGACTTCTTCATCTCTTTCACTTTGCCATTATTTCTGTTTTTGTTACTGTTTCCCTAGTAGTTACATCTGACTGCTTCTTAAATGGTTTTTATCTCTGAAATTCCATATATGTTCATGCATGCTTTCTACTTTTTTCAATAGTGTTTGATAATTAAATATTAATCATTATTATTTATAATTCCATATCTGAGGCTAATCTGAGTCTCGTACTATCGATAGCTTTTTCTCTTCACAATAATTTTTTTCCTTGTTTCTGTGTCTGTGTGTCATATATCTTGGTTGAATGCTGAACATCCTGTGCAATATAGTCTAAGGTAAATAGCATTTTTACATTAAAGTGACCATACCTCTTCTGCTCAAGTTAATTATTGTGGGATTTCAAGTCAATCTCATCCAGAACTGTGTTGGGTTTGGGTTTCATTGCTGGACCATAGGCTTCAATTTCTCTTACATTAGCTTGTCCTTAAGGTGGAGTCTGGTTTGCTTAAAAGTAATCATCCATTATTGCCTCAATATTCCTATGCTACTCTCAGCTTTCTCCATACACCTGAGGCTAGAAAAAGGTCTCTCTCCTCACTCTTGCTTTGTCTCCAAAGGCCGACTGCAATTGCTTGATACTAGCCTGTGAGTTGGTATAAACTCTCCTTGGGCATCCAGCTCCCAGTGGTTCTACACTCTCATGCTAACCCACAATTGACTTTTAAAAATGTAATAATTTTCACTGGATTTTTCTTAACCCTTTGTATCACAGTCCATGGTCTTCCCGTGATTTTCCATGCGTGAATCAGAATTCATATGTAGTCACTTTTTGGAGGCCCTGTTGTCTATACATCAGTCTAGCTGGATATACTAGATGATCGCAGATCATAGCATGATTGTGAAATTATCTACATTTTTCATTTAAGTTTTTAAACAGGCTCAGAAGGTATGGATTGTTCTTATTGGTAAAGTGAAAGCAATGCTTTCCCTAGCTTTCTACGTCCTAAGCAGAAACTAGTAGTAAAATTCACATTTTTAATCAGTTAAAAATGAATGCACTGAGGAATGCTTTATGTTTGGCAGATACAAATAAAATGTTCGGAAATAGACATTAGCATTACCTACCACTTCCAAAGGTCCTAAGGTCCTTTCTCCCAAATGCTGTCTCTTTCCATCTCAGTTAATTATATTTTCATGAATACTGACTCCTATCTGGTCGTGGTCAGCTTCCTGTCTCCCTTCTCAGACATCTCCTCTTCCAGATGTATTAGCCCTATCCTCCCTGACAAATACATGCGGAAACATGAACCCTGCAACTCTCTATAGGAAAAAACTACCCAGAATTGCAGAATATTAAGAACAGAAGCAATGTTCCAAATGACTTAGACCAACTCCCTTATTTCACAGATGAAGACGCTAAAGCCCAGAGAAGTGAAGCAATGAGTCCAAGGTCATCCAGAGCCACAGGCTTCAAAGAAAACTAGACTCATAACCCCAGCCATCTGGTGACTGGCTCAGTTCTGGAAATGGCATGCCATCCCAGATCACTTCTGCACCCCTGCCGAGAGCTGACAAGGGAGCTGCTGTATCATCCCTTAGAACTATGAAGTGGGAGCCTTTATCATCAGAAAATCCTAGGCTCACTCAGGCATCCAAATTGACTTTGGCCAAGTTGTATATACTTCCTGAGCCTTGGTTGCCAATAATACTTTTCATGAAAACCTGATGTAAGTGTGTGTGTGTGTGTGTGTGTGTGTGAGAGAGAGAGAGAGAGAGAGAGAGAGAGAGACAGAGAGACACAGAGAGAGAGAGAGAAACATGAGTATGAAACACCTCCCTCTCTATCAAGTGTCCAGCACTTTACAAGGATGTCCTTATTTACCTTCCAATAATACTCTAAAAGTAGCAGGGCAGATTGATTTTGAGGCGTTTGACCGTCGGAGCCCAGATTCTCTACCATCTTGCAACACTTCCCCACACAATGTACATTAAGTACATAGAAGAGTAACTGGCACATGCACACGTTTACAAACATTTTTATCCTTTTCCCTCCTATTTTCTGTCATTTAAATATAGACAACTATTTGAAAATGTGTAAAAGCATAAATACCAAAGTGTTAACAGCAGCTATCATCAGGTTGTGGAATTGAGCATAATTTTTTTAATCTTTCTTTTTTGCTCTCTTTTTGATAATTTTTCTTTTCTTTTTTTTTGTGGGGGGATGGAGTTTCACTCTTGTTACCCAGGCTGGAGTGCAATGGCGCGATCTCGGCTCACCGCAACCTCCGCCTCCTGGGTTCAGGCAATTCTCCTGCCTCAGCCTCCTGAGTAGCTGGGATTACAGGCACACGCCACCGTGCCCAGCTAATTTTTTTTATTTTTAGAAGAGATGGGGTTTCACCATGTTGACCAGGATGGTCTCGATCTCTTGACCTCATGATCCACCCGCCTCAGCCTCCCAAAGTTCTGGGATTACAGGCTTGAGCCACCACGCCCGGCCGTATTTTCTATGAATTAAAAAAATGTGTTTTCATTTTATGGAAAGTTTAATGTAAGTGATTTGTAATTAAATGGAAGATGAGGCACAGATCAAGTAGATGCCTCTCCATGACAGTCTTTGATGCATACATACATGGGAGTGCTCCAGGAAACACAAAGCCACCTCTGAAACCCTGCCCAAAGCAAGTGCACAGGGGGAAACAGCCCTGATTGCTTATCTTCCTCTGAAGTAATAAATGAGGACACAGAGCAGAGAATAAAAACAAAACAGAATAAGCATACTTTCAAAAGAATGAAATAAGTCAGACAAAGCAATGTAAGATTTAGAAACCAGACCAAATGTTATGAGTTTAAGATTCCAAGGACTGTTTCTCATTTTTGTCCCAAGGGACTTCATTCGATCCCCAAGTCCAGCCCCAAGGGCACCTTGAGTTGCAACTGGAAGTGCTCGGCTTGACAGCATCAGAGTGAATGCCCTGTTCATCAGAGCAAGGCACAGACATGTCTCAAACACACACATCTCTATGTCCATGCACATTGTGTTTTGCTTTCATTTCACGTTTGCAGACATAATTCCTTACAGGAGTATGTTTTGGTTGATGCAGGATTGAACATCATCTTGGCAGTTTGGGAAGAAAATAAAAATAATTTTATTCCAGGGTTTCAAGTGATCAGAAAGATGACAGGCCAGAGCTTTGGCAAGCCAGAGTTCACTTCAGTACGAGTTCAGTGCACAGCATGATGTCACCAAGTCATCTATAGAGGACAGAATTCATCTGTTCTACATGTTAACGTTAGGAAGGTTAATCAAAGAGTGAAAATCTTCCACATCTAGGGAGACAGCATCTCTAATATTTTGTTGTCATTATCATCATATCTAGAAAGACTTTTCTGAAACTCCTAACCTAGAACTAACCCCTCTCTCTGATTTATGCCTTAACTGCACCTTGGACAACAATTCATATTTTCATAGCACCTGTAACACCTGAATATGTTGTTTTGATGATGTTTCTTCTTTGTATCCTCAGTACCTACCAAATGCACAACACACAGTAGCTCCCAAATGTGTATTTGATGAATAAACAAGTAGGTGAGTGACAAAAATAGTACTGGAATTTAAAAGCTATGCCTTCAAACGAAACACATGCCTAAGCCGTACTGTTCCCATCCTGCCTCACTCCCTTCTGTTCCTTAACTATATACCACTACCAGTTACCATCAATTCCATTGCTTCAACCTAGAGTCCATCTTGCAATGAGCTCTGGTCTAAATCCAGAGCCAAATATCCACACTCCTTTGCAGGATGTTGACCGTCTTCAGCCATGAAGACTAACAATGGCCATGCTTGGTTCCACTGAAATCATACAACATTCCTTGGACACAAAGGGCTCTGTGCCTGCAGTACCACAGGGAGCCACGGCCTAGGCTGGCCTCAGCAGAAAGGGCTCCTTCCCACCAGATCCTGGCATAGAAGTCAAAGCATTCCAGTGAGGAAAGTGGCTTCCTTTGATTAACAGCTAAAAGGTCCAAACATCTGAAGAAGGACCTCTGTACCCTCCTCCAAATAGTTTAAGTATAGAATGTCCTTCCTAAGCAGAAGGAATGCACAGGTGAGTCTGAAATATTGACCAATGAAGCATATATAAGAAAGTACCAAAAACCAGGTGGTTTGAAACAACGGAGTTATTGGCTAGCAGTTCCAGAGGCTGGAAGCCTGAAATCGAGGGTACAGCAGTGCCATGCTCTCTTTGATGCTCCAGGACAGACAGCTCCTTTTTTCTTACAGCTTGCAGTGCTATGGACAACCTGTGGCTTTCTGGGCTTAGAGCTACATCACCCCAGTCACATGCTGTCTTATCCTTGCATTTCTCCACACTGGCTTTCCTTTGTGCACGTCTAGCTCTGTGTCCAAATTTCCGTTTTTCTAAGGATAGTAGTCATATGGATTAGGGCCCACCCTAAGGATCTCATTGTAATCTCTTAATTACCTCTGTAAAGGCTTTACTCCCAAATAAGATCACATTTTGCAGCTCTGGCGATTGGGACGTCAACATATTTTTTTGCTTTTGTTCGTTTTGAGACAGAGTTTCGTTCTTGTGGCCCAGACTGTCATGCAATGGCATGATCTCAGCTCACCGCAACCTCCACTTCCTGGGATCAAGCAGTTCTCCTGTCTCAGCCTCCCCAGTATCTGGGATTACAGTTGTGCACCACCACACCCAGCTAAATGTTTTGCCTTTTTTGTAGAGACGGGGGTTTCACCATGATGGCCAGGCTGGCCTTGAACTCTTGATGTCGGGTGATCCACCCGCCTCGGCCTCCCAAAGTGCTGGGATTACAGGCTTGAGCCACTGTGCCAGGCCTCAACATATGTTTTTAAGGAGCTCAGAAGACACTATTCAGCCCAAAACAGAAAGGAAAGGCGCTCTTCACATGGACTCTCCATGAGTCCCCCGAGCACAGGTATTTCGCCACCCAACATAATTCTAAACACCTCAGGACTAGACATCAATGCGAACGGGCAGGACCCAGGCTGGGGCCTGTCCGAATTCAGTGGCCCTGAACTTGACTCAAGGATGCAGTCACCAAAATGCCAATGGTTCAATAAGCCGTTCAGGCTAGCGCCATGCACAATTCTACCTGTGGCAGGTCTGTCTGTTTTCTTAGAGTCATGAAAGCAAACAGCACTTGACATTTGTCAAGCTCCATTATCAGCTTGTGTCTTAACTGCTCTGATCTCTGAATCGAAACACAATAAAGAACATACCTCTTAAATCCTAGTGCTGGGTTATTCAGCCATCTATTCATTCATCCTCTCATTAATACTGAGTCATGTACTCTACTGAGTATACAGTATTGAATAAGACAGGCATGTCTCCTGCCTTCATGGGGCTGAACTTGAACCAGGGACACTGACATTGAGAAAGTAAGAGCTTCCTGTTTCAAAATAAAAGGTCGTTTATCACATTTCTTAGACCGTGTGCTAAGGAAGCCCAGAGCTGGTGCTCTTGGTGATCTTCCCTTCTCCCTCAGGCCTCCCCACTTCTATGTGCCCTGAGGCTTCTTCCAAAGCCAAGGAAGAAAAGTGCAGTGGTGTTAGCAACCCCTAGAAGCCCCAGTTCTCAATCAATGAATAGCAGAGTCAAAATATAAACACCTCAGCTCCCTGACCCTGCTAGTCATTTAACTCTGAGTTGGGATGGGGGATGGGGGGAGGTGTTTCCATTTCTGAGAAATTCCATACAGGACTAAGCTCCACTAACCTCACTCCTGGTAGCTAACTAGGACAACACCTTCACTGGCCTCTTCTTCCCCTTCCCTGCCCCACTTCCCTGACTTCCACCAGGGTTTCTCCACTGCACAAAAGGCTACTTGTGCCTAATTCCTTATCTCAGGAAGACCTCAAACTAAGACAAAACTTTACTTTCCCTTAATCTATTTTAATTCGATTCAATAAACAGTTTATGGGCATTCCGCGGGTAGATGATACAGGTACCTAAGGGGCTTATGGTCAGATAAGGCGGAAAGAGGGACAGGCATTATACAGCCAACATAAATACAATGCAGAATGACATAAAATGGTTGTAAGAGTAAAGTGAACAGTTAATTTTGACTCCTGGCCTTGGGGCTGGGTAAGCATGACAGAAGAGAAGACTACAGATCTGGACTTAGAAGTAAAGCAATATTTCCCAAGTTTTTTTTACATTAACACCCCCTTAATAAGCCTTTTTAGACTTTGCTCCATTACCTATCCCCACCCATGAAATTTCAGTACCACAGATAAATTGTGTACTGTATGATAGAGAGACTTTTTTGTCCCTCCCCAACCCCAGAACCAAACTTCCTCCCATTGAAAATGCATGAAGAGGCCGGGTGTGGTGGCTCAAGCCTGTAATCCCAGCACTTTGGGAGGCCAAGGCGGGTGGATCACGAGGTCAAGAGATCGAGACCATCCTGGTCAACATGGTGAAACCCCGTCTCTACTAAAAGTACAAAAAATTAGCTGGGCATGGTGGTGCGTGCCTGTAATCCCAGCTACTCAGGAGGCTGAGGCAGGAGAATTGCCTGAACCCAGGAGGCGGAGGTTGCGGTGAGCCGAGATCGCACCATTGCACTCCAGCCTGGGTAACAAGAGCGAAACTCCGTCTCAAAAAAAAAAAAAAAGAAAGAAAATGCATGAAGAAAGAGAATAGTACAGGTTTAAAAAAAAAAAAACACTATGATAAATGCTGAAAGGTATGAAAGTGAACAACTTACGGAGGCAAAGATAAAAGGTGCAATTTGGTCTTTTAAAGGTGCAAAGGTGCATCTGGTAGATGAATAATGGCTGCAACTTCTTTGATACGCCTACCTCAAGAGGAGGTGTCTATGTCCCTTTCAGATCAACCCTTTAAGAGCCTGGCAGCTTCCACTTGCTGAAGACTAAGCCTTGGCATCCAGCCATGCTGTGAGGAAGCTCGAACATCTCCGAGGAGAGATGTATGTGGAGAGAAAACAGGGCAGCCCAGTTGCCAGCTTGCCAGCCATGTGGATAAGCCATCTTGAAGTGATCCTTTAGTGCCAGTTGAGCTCTTCCTGCTGGCCCACAAAGCCTTGTCCAAATTGTAGATTTATGAACAGAAAAAAAAAAAAAATCTTGTTTTTTGGAGCAACTAATTTTTGGAGTGATTTGTAATACAGCAATAAATAATCAGAACATGACACAACCGCTACTCAGAACTACCAAATCACACACATGGCAAATCCACTGCAAATTCTCGCACCACAGTCTGAATAAAGCTCTGTTCATTGTTTCCGACTGTGTTCAAATACTAAGAAACCCGAGTAAACCGAGTAAACAAGAAATTCTTAAATGACTGATTCATTCATTGAAGTCACAAGGTCATACTTTGCTTGGCAAATACAATTTTTTTTTTCAAGTTTAAGCAAGGCTGTTGTTTTCCAGTCAATTAGCTTGTAAACAAAAAGTATCGCAAGTCTCCATAAATGACATTATTGTATTTCCGAGAATCAGGAAGACACTGAATACATACTTCATCATAATAAATAAAATAAACAGCAGCTCTAAAAGAATAGTTCAGACCAGAACTGAATGAAGGAAAAACACTTTTAAATGCAAGTGGTAGGCAAACTACCCCACGCTATCCTGAAGGACAATATAAAGAGAGATGAGGGAGAAAAGAAAATAAGTGATTCTCCTACATACCCACCCCATGCTGTGCTAATCCCTTTTTGAGGACCACAGGTTTTAAACAAACTATCATTTGCTCTAAAAGAAATAACACCCTTTCTCATAATTGCATCCATTCACCACATTCAAATATTGACCTAAACATAGACCACCCAATACTAAGATTCAGAGTTATTAGAAAAGGTATTTTTATAGTCCAAATGAATGGTGATGGACTTCACCATCCCCATGCCTGTGCCTCAAGCACAAGACAGGCTCCCTGCACCTATTTCAAAAAGTAACATCTATCAAAGCTACAAATTTCAAGCAGGTGCATAGTTAGCATGTAAATGTAGAAAAACTTTATATTTCCTTAGCTGCATTCAACATGCTCATAAAATTTAGATTTCTGCAGTTTAGTCCAAAGTTCCTACAACTTCCAAAAATTAAAAAAAAAAGATTAGCAAATTGAATTACAAACAAGAAGGATATGGAAACTTGACTCCCCACCAGTGAATGATCTTGGTAAACAAACCCTAAGTCCAAAAGCAAGCCTCCATTAATTGGTTCCATTTGACTCAGAGCTTCCCTGCTTGCCTCAGCTGACTTTGTCCAGGGGGGCATATGATTTTCAATTCCTGGATTCAGTAACACACCCAGCTGACTTTGCCCATGGGGCATATGATTTTCAATTCCTGCATTCCGCACACATTTCCCATAGAGCCTGTGCTATATGCTGTTTCTATTAGGTAACCAGGCCTCCAAATTCAAAAACTTACATTCTTATAAATTTTGAAAACTCTAGTCAATGCTGATGATATTTAAAAATACAAGATCTTTTCCTACAACATACAGTCCGCATATTAGTCATACCTGATTTCAACAATTCTTGATGGATGTCTACATCTACTATGTTATCTATTGCCATTAATATTGTCATTCAACCTTATCATGAAAAAGAAGAAGCCATTGTATAAGCCCTATATTCCCAAATATTTCATTCGTATGACAGACATCTTCATGTGCTTTCTGCTTAATCATTCAGTTAACAAAGGGAAGCCAAAAAATCTACTGTGGGCCAGAAAGAATCCACCAGTAGGTCAAGAAAGAATTTAAGAAGCTCTATTTCTTCCATAGCAGCCAGGGTTGCCTGAATTTGAATCCTGGTTCCAACTCTTCCTAGATGCATGGCCTGAAAAGCTAACTTAACTTGCTGTATTAGCCCCTTTCCATATGCTGACAGACATACCCAAGACTGGGCAATTTACAAAAGAAAGAGGTTTAATGAACTCACAGTCCCATGTAGCTGTGGAGGCCTCACAATCATGGCAGAAGGTGAAAGGCACATCTTACATGGCAGCAGACAGAGAAGAGAGCTTGTGCAGGAAAACTCCCCTTTATAAAACCATCAGATCTCATGAGCCTTATTCACTATCAAAAGACTAACATGGTAAAGACCCGCCCCCACGATTCAATTACCTCCTACTAGGTCCCTCCCACAACATGTGGGAATTGTAGGCATTACAATCTAAGATGAGATTTGGGTGGGGACCCAGCCAACCCTATCAGCTCCCAAGCCCCAGTTTGTACATCTGTAGATGGTGACAATTTTATATTATACCTGCACTTCATAGGACCACATAAGGATTAATTGGGGAAAATAAGTAGAACAGGTAGCCCAGGTCCCAACACTAAGCAAGAGCTTCACAGTTAGCCATAACTGTTATGTGAATTATTCCTACATAATTAATTGTTATTGCTACTTTCTTTTGCCTTTGTCTTTTGCTTTTCTCATTCTCTCAATTCTTCATCTCATCTCTTTTCTCCCCCTCCTTGTTTGCACTGATTTCAACATTTCTGCATTTCATCACTCTTATCTTACCAAGTGACTTATTTTCATGAGTGACTTATTTATTCATGGGTAAATTCTACAGCTTTTTGGTTTAGACTTCTGCTAAGGAATGGAGTAATATGAAAAGGTGTTATCAAACAGACCAGGGAACAACTACCCAGCTGAACCTCTGGCATCTTTCATCATCATCATCATTGTCAGCCATTCTCTTAGCTAACACCTATTGAGCTGTGCCCCAGAGCTATGTCAGGTATAAGACTCAGGAAATGCTCATGACAATGCCCTGAGGTAGGAGCTACAATCAAACCCATTTGCAGTGGTCAAAACTGAGGAACAAAGAGGTTAAACCACTCAGCCCACAGGTGTGCAGCTCAAAGTCAAAATGCCCCAAACCGGGTCACTTGTCTTCTCCAGGGTCCCTCCCTACAAACCTTCCCCTTTCCAGAGTGCAGGTCAGCCCCAGCAGCAGCAGCTTAGAGACCCACGTCAGAGACTGGGGCTGCACTTTTTACTCCCCTCTTTTTCTTAAACTGCACATCTACTTAAGAAAAATAGCCAGTTATTTTAATCAAACCCCCCTGTTGCTACAGTTTTATTTTATCAGAAGCTGAGGAAAAGAAGCAGAAGCTTTCATACTTGAGGCGAACATGAATTTAAATTGCAATTTCCCCATCAGAGCTCTCTAACCTCAGAAGAGGGAAAACAACAGAATGGCAACTTCCCAGTGAGGAAGGCCAGGGCTGCGGGTTGCTCAGGATGGGCATCTCCTGGGCATGGCCCTCCTGTCAGGCATTAGCAGTTGTCTAACAAAAACCAGTAAGCTCATGTCAAAAGGCATCTTAATCAAACAGTTGTATATAGAAATTTTAGCTTATTTTCTTCAATTATGTTTTTTGTAAGATAAAAAAATATATAGGTAATAATTCTTTTGTTGATTATCTTATTTTCACACCAATAATTTTTATTGTAGTCTTTCTCCATGACTCTAATTCTCCTGACCACTGTGCCATAAATTTCATGGTCATTTTCTATAATAAGCCATGATTTTAAAAAAAAAAAAAAAGCCCATTCATTTCTTATAAACGTTTACCAATTATATCCAATTAATTTTATTATTTGTGAAGCCATTTTAAATGGCTCATATTGAAATTCATTTTTGCCATTTTAGTGTCAAATTCTATACCGAGGTAGGCTATGTGGTAGAGACTACACATGCTCTGACATTTCAGAGGCGGGAAGTACCTCTTGTGGTCTGCAGGAATAAGAAAAAGATGTGAAGAAGGAAGTGGGACTGTCCAAATGCACCAGGCACAAGGCAGGAGAGGGAGGGACGGAGGACACATGGAGACCATGTGAAGAACAGAGCCAACCCCAGGGTGAGGCCCCAGCCCAGAGCCAGATCCTCTCTGGAAAAGTCAGATGTGAAAACTCAGTCCACAGAAATTGTGTGTAATCCCTTTAACCACTGGCTTCTTCACGGCTCACCCCTCTGGTTTGCACACGTTTGAAAGGAGGTGGTGAAAACTTCACCCCCTGTCTTGGTCCCAAGACCATCCGCAAATCTTACCCCTCGCGATCTCAATTCTCTGTCCCCTCAGCCTGAGGCTCTGTACCCCCTCCCCATTCATACAGAGAAGCTGTGAAAGTTCTGGGTTTCCCACAAACAGAGGCCAAAGAATGGCCAGTCTTCACAGACAGAGCCTGCAGGCTAGGGACGGACCTCGAGGGCTCCGATCAGCCCCCACCCAATCTACAGAAAACAGCCTATTCACATATATTCCCTTCCAAAGACATTAGCGGTTGTCTGGGTTCTTCTGGCTCCTAATCTTATGCCTCATTAGGAAAATGCTTCCCATTCAAAACAATAAAACCAACTCTTAAAGTTGAGTGATGAATAGGAAACACTAAAAAGAAAGAGAATTTGGAGGAGAAAAACTACTCAAAAGTAACTTTTAAATAAAAGATGCCCTTAAATTTTTATACCATTTATAAAGAGCTGATAGCATCCATTTAAGAACACTGAACCATTTTCATTACTAACCTGTTGGAAATTGTATATTCCCTTTGATGCAAGACTATAATAAAACCCAATCATGCAAGATTCCCAACTTAAAAAAAAAGAAAAAAGAAAGCTCTCCTCAAAGCAAAGGTCGCTAGATACAAAGTAAATGCCAGATTTTATCTAGCTGTTTCAGAACAGTCTGCTGAGCTGATTTAAGCAAAGGCAGCTGGGTGTAGGTCATTTGTTTGTCCTGGATTTAGCCCTGACCTGAGCAGCACAAAGCAACAAAAGAGGCTGGACTCTCCTTGGCACATGGACCTTTGCTCAGAAACAGGCCAATCTGCCCAGGCTCACCTTATCCCTTCTGTCCTCAACTGAGTCCCTCACTGGACAAATCCCCCATCCAGCACAAACCCAAATTTGCACCAACCACAAGAGCCAAGTCAAAGGGACTGGCTAAATCTCCTGTAGTTCGAACAAATGCCAATAATTACAACCACATGCACTTCGTATACATGTCTCAAATCTGAAGTCTCCTTCATCTTGTAAATCTCTGATTAGTCTTTGCAGAAAATTCAAGTGACCTATATTTTTCTAGAGTACCGGAAGTGATTGATGTTTATAAGGATACACCTTAGGCAATGCACAGAGCAGACATGGATCGACTCCTCAAAGATTAAATTATGTCCTACATAATTTTAAGTCTTGTAAATATTGCAGTTACTTGGAAGTTAGTAATCCATCTAAAGTGCATAATCTGTGTGCATATAGAAGGCATTATTCTTTGGGAGGCCGAGATGGGTGGATCACGAGGTCAAGAGATCCAGACCATCCTGGTCAAAATGGTGAAACCCCGTCTCTACTAAAAATACAAAAAATTAGCTGGGCATGGTGGCACGTGCCTGTAATCCCAGCTACTCAGGAGGCTGAGGCAGGAGAATTGCCTGAACCCAGGAGGCGGAGACTGTGGTGAGCCGAGATCGTACCATTGCACTCCAGTCTGGGTAACAACAGCAAAACTCTGTCTCAAAAAAAAAAAAAAAAAAAAGAAGCAGCAGCAGCCATTATTAGATAAATAATTTTATCACTTAATAAGTATGTGGTAACATTATGTTTACAGTGACAGAATGATACTTTAGGAGGAAAAAAAGTCTCAAAAAGTCAGTGTAACTAAGAAAAAGATTTCAAACCTTCAGCACAGTATTTCTCAAAGTCTGGATTCTAGGCTCACAGCATCAGCATCACCTGGGAACTTACTGGAAATGGAGGTTCCCAAGACCCACTGCAGATCAGAATCTCTGAGGATGGAGCCAGGTCCTGCTGCCTAGCAAGGCTTCCAGCTGATTCTGATAGGAGATGATGTTTGAGAATCTCAGGACTACAGGGAAGCCTTATTAGTGAGAAATCCTCTGAGTGAGCCTGGAAGGTCAGGTGAGATAACAGTATGCTAACAGATGAGGCCCTGAGGAGAGCAAGAGCTCAGGGCAGAAAGCAGGTGTTGTATTTGAGAACCAGCAGGTAGTCTAGTTTGGTTGAAATATACAATCAAAAAAGGTGAACAGCAGAAGTTGATGCTAAAAAAAAAAAAAAAAAAAACACCGCTCAGGTCATGAAAAACTGTATTCTGCAGGCCATGAGCTATCAATGAGAATCTTAGAGCATGGCAAGATCAAAGCTATCCATCAGCAAATATCTTTTGAAATCAGATTCGATACCACCTTATAAACAGTACAAGATGACAGTGAGGTCAGGAAATTACACTGATCGGCCTTTTCTCCAAATATTCCTCCAAGGCATTTCTACTGATAATCAAAAGATCCAAATTTATAACTACAATATCCTTAGCACCTTATTTTCACATTTAGAAGTTCTGAACCATGTAACTGCAGTAGAGCACTCAGAAATGACATGCTGCTTTACTTCTCTTTGCAGACATTGTCACTATCAGATGTCTCTCACCTAAGCGATGAAGACTTAAGAAAGCATCACCAGTATGAACAGCTTACTTTTTTGTAATGAAAATTAATAACCCTCTAAATTGATGCCAGCAGTAAGATTGAATGGCATAGTTAAAAGTAATAAAGAGGGCCGGCGCGGTGACTCAAGCCTGTAATCCCAGCACTTTGGGAGGCCGAGGCGGGTGGATTACGAAGTCAAGAGATCGAGACCATCCTGGTCAACATGGTGAAACCCCGTCTCTACTAAAAATACAAAAAATTAGCTGGGCATGGTGGCACGTGCCTGTAATCCCAGCTACTCAGGAGGTTGAGGCAGGAGAATTGCCTGAACCCAGGAGGCGGAGGTTGCGGTGAGCCGAGATCGCGCCATTGCCCTCCAGCCTGGGTAACAAGATGGAAACTCCGTCTCAAAAAAAAAAAAAAGTAATAAAGAGAAACTTAAATGTATATTACTAAGTGAAATGTATATTACTAAGTGGAGCCAATCTGAGAAGGCCATATACTGTAGGATTCCAATTATATGACATTCTGGAAAAAGCAAAACTATGGAGACAGTAAAAAGATTAGTGTTTTCCAGGCGGTTGAAGGGAGGGAGGAATGAATAGGAAGAATGCAAAGGATTTTTAGGGCAATGAAACTACTGAGTGTGATACAATAATGGTGGATTCATATCCATATAAATGTGCCCAAATTCATAGAAGTACGACAGCCAGAGTGAACCCTAATGTAAACTATGGACTCTGGGTGATAATGATGTATCAGTGTAGGTTCATGAAATGTAACAAATGTGCCCCTCTGGTGAGAAATACTGATCATGGGAGAGACTGTGTGTTTTGAAGGAAAGAAGTAGAGAGTATATGGAACTCTTTACACCTTCCACCTCAATTTTGCTGAGAACCTAAAACTACTGTTACAAAATAAAATGTATTTTTTAAAGTATTTTTCAAAAAGCCTCCCTAGAACAACAGTTGAGTGATTTTAGGAAATTTACTTAAAATCTTAGGTACTTAGAGGTCACTTGTCCCTAGCTCCATTTTAAGCATCTAACTCCCTGACCATGAGCTTTTAGTTTTTCAGCAGAAGGCCATGGATTTCCACCATCTTCAACCAGGGACCTCAGCCCATTCATCCGCCATCTGTTCCCTGTGACCCGCCCTCTCATGTCCCTTGGTCTTTCTAGTCTAATTTCCAAGGCCAATCATCATGACAGTTCTCTTTCATACACTTTTAATGACTATTTCATCAGCTCTTTTGAAAAACTAACCATGGTAAAACTCACTTTCTGCTCAAGTCATGGGTCTACACCCAGGGCTAGGGAAATCCACACAACCAAGATGGCAGTTACGTGCAATTTATGCCCTAAACCCCAAATGGGCAGTTCAGGCTGCTCGGCATTTTCAGTGCACTCCCTCGATGCACTCATTTACATCACTGTTTAGTACCTTCTCCTTTTCCCCATTCTCATTCTCAGCTGAGGGCTTTGCTTCCTGCTGTAGGCTGAACTGTGTTTTCCAATGTGCTTGAGGTTCTAACCATGGAACTTGTGGATGTGACCTTATTTGGAAATAGTCTTTACACATGTAATCCAGTTAAGGTGAAGTTATACCTGGGTAAGGATGGGCCCTAATCCAATGATTTCTGCCCTTATGAGAGGAGGGAAATTTGAACACAGAGACGCATGGGTATACCATGTGAAGATGGACGCAGAGGCTGGAAGCATGTGTCTATTATACAAGCCAAGTTATCAGCAACCCCCACAAGCCAGGGAGGGGTGTTGAATAGGTTCTTCCTTAGAATGGACCAACCCTGCTGACACCTGGCTATGGGACTTCCAGCCTCCCAAACTGAGAAATAATCAATTTCTGTTGTTTTAAGCCCCTAGGATAGTTAACTTTATGTGTCAGCTTGACTGGGCCATGGGACCCAGATATTTGGTCAAACATTATTCTGGGTGTGTCAATGAGGGTGTGTTGGGTGAGATTCACATTTGAATTGGTAGACTGAGTAAAGCAGACTGCCTCTTCTAATGTAGGTGGGACTCATCCAATTGATTGAAGGCCTGAATAAAACAAAAGGGCTGACTCTCTCCCAAGTAAGAGGAAATTCCTCTTGCCTAATTTCCTAGGGCAGGTACATCAGTCTTTTGCTAATTTTGGATTCACACTGAACCATCGGCTCTTCTTGGATCTTGAGACTGCTGGCTTTTGGACTAGAACTCCTACCATTAGTTCTGCTTCCCAGAGTTTTGGACTCAGACTAGAACCACCTCAGTAGCTCTCCTGGGTCTCCAGCTTGCCAACTGTGGATCTCCAACATCACAGCCTCCATCAAGCATTGCAAAGCCAATTATTATAATAAATTTCTCTCTCTCCCTCTCTCTCTGCACTCCCTTAATGCACTTGTTGATATATATATATATATGTTCAGAATATATACAGACATATATATGTATGTCTGTATATATTCTGTACGTATGTATGTATCTATGTATGTATATGTATGTATGTATATATGTATGTATGTATATATTCAGAATATATGTTCAGAATATATACATACATATATATGTATGTATATATACTATATGTATGTATATATTCTGAACATATATATATATTCTGAATATATATATATATTTATGTATGTATTCTGTTGGTTCTATTTACCCAGAGAACCCTAATACAGCCTCCCAGTTTGTGAAACTTTGTTATAGCAGGCCTAGGAAACTAACACACTTCCTATTTCTCTGAAAAAAAGTGATGCACACAGAAGAGAGCCTTTCTAAGCTCATATCTGTCGGCATCTGTCCGCCAAGACTCTGCCTTGTCTCATGTTTCTCCAGATGCCCCAGCTATACTCCTATGGACGGCAAATCGGTCCATGTGCACACTGATCCCATTCCCTCCTATCTACTCGGGGATACTGCCCCAGCAAGTCTTGCCCCCATATTAGCTTGTTTTTATGCTGCTGATAAGGTATACCCAAGACTGGACAATTTACCACAAAAAAAAAAAAAAAAGAGGTTTAATAGGACTTACACTTCCACATGGCTGGGGAGGCCTCATAATCTTGGCAGAAGGCAAGGAGGAGCAAGTCACATCTTAGACATGAATGACAGCAGGCAAAGAGAACTTGTGCAGGAAAACTCCCCCTTATAATAACCATAGTATCTCATGAGACTTACTCCCTATCATGAGAACAGCACAGGAAAGACCGCCCCCATGGTTCAATTATCTCCCACTGGGTCCCTCCCACAACACATGGGAATTCAAGATGAGATTTTAATGCGGACACAGCCAAACCATAACATTCTGCCCCTGGCCCCTCCTAAATCTCATGTCCTCACATTTCAAAACCAATCGTGCTTTCCCAACAGTCTCCCAAAATCTTAACTGATTTCAGCATTAACTCAAAAGTCCATAGTCCAAAGTCTCATTCAAGACAAAGTACGTCGCTTCTACCTATGAGCCTGTAAAATCAAAAGCAATTAGTTACTTCCTAGATACAGTGGGGGCACAGGCATTGGATAAATACCGCCATTCCAAATGAGAGACATTGGCCAAAACAAAGGGGCTATAGGCCCCATGAGTCTGAAATCCAGCAGGGCAGTCAAATCTTAAAGTTCCAAAATTATGTCCTTCGACTCCATGTCTTACATCCAGGTCATGCTGATGCAAAAGATGGGTTCCCATGGTTTGGGGCAACTCTGCCCCTGTGGTTTTGCAGAGCACAGTCTCCCTCCCAGATGCTTTAATGGGCTGTGGCTTTTCCAAGTACATGGTGCAAGCTGTTGATAGATCTACCATTCTGGAGTCTGGAAGACAGTGACCCTCTTCTCAGAGCTCCATTAGACAGCGAGTAAGGACTTTGTATGGGGACTCTGACCCCACATTTCTCTTCTGCACTGCCCTAGCAGCAGTTCTCCATAAGAGCCCCACCCCTGCAGCAAACTTCTGTGTGCCGACAGGCTCAACACAACATGGAAGCTGCCAGGGCTTGAGGCTTGCACCCTCTGAAGCCACAGCCCAAGCTCTAGGTTGGCTCCTTTCAGACACAGCTGGAGTGGCTGGGACACAGGGTACCAAGTCCCTAGGCTGCACACAGCACAGGGACCCTGGGCCTGAGCCACAACACCATGTTTTCCTCCTAGGCCTCCAGGCCTATGATGGAAGGGGCTGAGGTGAAGACTTCTGACATGCCCTGGAGACATTTTCCCCATTGTCTGGGAGATTAACTTTTGGCTCCTCAATACTTATTCAAATGTCTGTAGCCACTTTGAATTTCTTCTAAGGAAATGGAACTTTCTTTTCTATTGCATTGTCAGGCTGCAAATTTTTCAGATATTTATGCGGTTTCCCTTTTAAAGCTGAATGCCTTTAACAGCACCCAAGTCAACTCTTGAATGCTTTGCTGCTTAGAAATTCTTCTGCCAGCTACCTAAATGATCTCTCTCAAGTTCAAAGTTCCACAAATCTCTAGGGCAGGGGCAAAATGCTGCCAGTCTCTGCTAAAACATTACAAGAGTCACCCTGCTCCAGTTCCTAACAGTTCCTATCTCCATCTGAGACCACCTCAGCCTGGACCTTATTGTTCATATCACTCTCAGCATTTTTGTCAAAGCCACTCAACAAATCTCTAGGAAGTTCAAAACTTTCCCACATTTTCCTGTCTTCTTCTGAGCCCTCCAAACTGTTCCAGCCTCTTCCTGTTACCCAGTTCCAAAGTCAATTCCACAGTTTTGGGTATCTTTCCAGCAATACCCCACTCTTGGTACCAATTTACTATATTAGTCTGTTTTCATGCTGCTTATAAAGACATATCTGAGACTGGGCAATTTACAAAAGAGGATTAACTGGACTTACAGTTCCTCATGGCTGGGGAGGTCTCATAATCATGGCAGAAGGCAAGAAGGAGCAAGTCACGTCTTCCATGAATGGTTGCAGGCAAACAGAGTTTGTGCAGGAAAACTCCCTCTTATAACAACCGTCAGATCTTGTTAGGCTCACTATCACAAGAATAACACAGGAAAGACCTGCCCCCAGGATTTAATTTCCATCCACTGGGTCCCTCCCACAACATGTGGGAATTCAAGATGAGATTTGGATGGGGACACAGCCAAACCATATCACCCCATTATTTCATTTATGTTTTCCTCTCTCCAGGATCATTTCCATAAGCATAAAACAAGCTATAATTTCCCCTGGCTAAAAACGAAACAAAACAAAAATCTCTTGAATCCATGCCTCTCAATCTCTCCACCACCAAGCTATTTTCTCATTCCTCCCATACCCTCCACAGAAAACCTCAGTTTTAAAGTTGGTTCACCACCTTCTCCAGTTTCCCTGTTCTCCTCTCTCATAAACCCATGCTAATCAGGCTTTCACCTCATCACTTCATTGAAATGGCTCAAAAACATTTGCTGAATGACAGACTGGTACCACTGTGTTACTGGGAATATTTTTACCCTCCACATTCCTATCCCTACTTATTTCTATTGACTTTTAAACCCATAGTTACCCTCATCAGTTCTGATCCATGACACACATTACACATTACAAATACACATCATCACAACCAAACAAATGGTATGGCTGAGGTAAGACACTCATTCTCTCTAGGTTTCTTCATCTTTAAAACAGAGACATTTAAAGTTGGCTCTGACTCATCCTGCTTTGACCTTTTCCGACTGGCTTCCATTCATTCCTTGGTGGTCAGCTATGGTCTAACAGTGTCATGACCCACATTTGCATGATTTGATACTCCGGGATGCATTTACTTCTCCCCTGGAAAAAAAAATGAAAAAAGGAAAAGGCAATGAAAGAGAAGAGAGAGAAGGAAAAGGGAAGGGAGGGAAAGAGAGTGATGGGTGGAAGGAAGAAAGAGAACTGAAAATGATAAAGAAGAGATTGTGTCATCAGGCCAGGCGCGAGGGCGCACACCTGTAATCCCAGCACTTTAGGAGGCTGAGGTGGGTGGATCACCTGAGGTCAGGAGTTTGAGACCAGCCTATCCAACACAGTGAAACCCTGTCTCTACCAAAACTACAAAAAAAAATTAGCCAGGTGCCGTGGCAGGTGCCTGTAATCCCAGCTACTCAGGAGGCTGAGGCAGAAGAATTGCTTGAACCTGGAAGGCAGAGGTTGCAGTGTGTTGAGATCGCACCATTGCACTCCAGCCTGGAAAACAGAGTAAAATGCCATCTCAAAAAAAAAAAAGAGAGAGAGAGAAGGAAGGTAACACCACTCAGGGCACAGTTCTGTTAAAGACATATTTTTAGATCCTTACTCTACAGCAAAAGATGATTATATGAACTAGCTGCCCCTTAAACCTCCTTGGTCTTTAGTAAGCATTCTTTTAAATATCTATATAAAGTCTGTTTTTCTTCTTTATTAAATTTTTCTCAACGACAACTACTGGTAACCGTTTCTTAAGTGCTCCTCAGATCAAAGAGAATAAATACATTTAGGCATGCCTGAAGAAAATTGAACTTCTCAAGTTACCCTTAAATCATGAGACAAACCTGTGAAAGTCCTCTTTGTCTCCATTAACTACATCTCATTTACCATTGTACACAGCAGATGGGTGTGGTTACATAGATCATTCTTGCAAAAGAGTGCTTTTCAGTCAAGGGCAAGTGGAGGCTGAAATCCACTGAATCCTCTGCTCACCAAGCCGCACCCATGGAGCCGCACCCAACCCTAAGTCACACAGAATCAATTTACGCACTACCTGGGCCGTGTGAGGTCAGTGCACAACCCCAAGTCCATTAGATCATGCAAATGACAGAGAAACACGGCTGCTCTGTGTCAGCCAAAGAGAAATAAGAAACCGCAAATGGCATGGTGGCTCATACCTATAATCCCAGCACTTTGAGAGGCCAAGCCGGGTGGATCACCTGAGAACAGGAGTTCAGACCAGCCTGGCCAACATGGTGAAACCCCATCTCTACTAAAAATACAAAAAAATTAGTTGAGCATGGTGGTAGATGCCTATAATCCCAGGTACTTGGGAGACTGAGGCAGCAGAATGGCTTGAACCTGGGAGGCGGAGGTTGCAGTGAGCCGAGATTGCACCACTGCACTCCAGCCTGGGCAACAAGAGTGAAACTCAGTCTCAAAAAAAAAAAAAAGAAGAAGAAAAAGCCTCAAATGGCTCATGGTTGACTGTTGATAATAATCCACATGGCAGAACAGTCCAGGGGCAGGTAAGGGAGGGGCACAAAGTTAACTGGACTTGGCCTGCCAGTGTCTCTCAAAATGTGGAAGAGCCTCATGAGGTACATGAGATGATATAATCTACCTCACAGATACAGAATTATGTAGTATTCATCTCCCTTAAATAGTGAGAAAGTTATTCCCGTTTGAATTATCTTTCAAACTGCTGAGATCATTATCGGTGAGAAAGTCTCAGTTTGATGCCAGTGTACTTTCACCATCTTTCGTTCACACTTTTCTTCCTTTTAGGCTGAGTGATGACTGACTCCAGGCTCAGAGCCCTCACAAAGCAATAACAGCTCATGAACTTTTTTCCCACTGTATTCATTTTTATTGTTTCCTTCTGGTTATGGCAAGTGACACTGGCTCCCCATGTAAGGCAATGGCATAAATATTCTCTTTTAAATAAAGGTATTACCTAACAAGGTGTGTCAATTTAATAAAAAGAGAGAGTAAATATTTCAGTTAGCATATAGCTATATAAAAATTGTGGAGCTGGCATAAGGTATCAAAACACTGGCAACTGCATTATGCAAATGACAGAGGTAAAGCAGCCCTGGGCTTCACCCCTGCCTGCCGGAGGAGCAGGGCCCTGTCTGTCTATCCCAGTGGAATTCCTGGCATTTGGCAGGAGCCAGACATGGAACAGGCATCCCTGAAGACTCCTGGAAGGAACCAGATGACCATCCAGAGATGGTCACCCACTGAGCAACTACAGGGGAGATGGACACAGAGGGAGAGGATATGAACATCGAGTTCCTGTCTATAGATTGTTTCTACAGAGGAAGAGTCCAGGGAAGGGGGCTGCCTGTTGAGAGACAGGAGAAAGATTGAGAATCTGTTTTGTTGGCCTATGTATAGCTCATAGTTGACTGCTGATACTATATTGGGCAGACACCTTGCTTCCAAGCATCATTTCTAATTTCCTAAGCATACTGGCTCTTCTTGGGTTTTTTCCTCTTTCTTTTATTGTTTTTTCTGTTTCATTCAACAACTTGCTGTAGACTGGGTTATTTACAAGCCTCTTACTTCCCAACGAGATCCACTGGTACATGTACTCTCAACAGGGATCATATCACCACCAAGGGGGCAAAAACTAGTTCTGGATTGCTAAAATAACCCAATATTTTTCTCAAGTATAAACCACTGATAAAACAACAGTATATAAGCGATTGTAACACAGCACATTAGAATTTCATTGAGGAAGATGTTCCTAGGAAAAAACAATGTGTAAAAGGATCTTTAGGAGAGAAATCATGAAAAAACAAGAAGGTTGGGAAACCAGAGTTGGGTTTCTCAGCCACAGTAATACTTAAATTTGGGCCCCATAATTCTTTGGTGAGGAACTGTCCTGGATGTATTGGGTATGTAGCAGTATCTTTCTCCTGCCTCTCAACAGGCAGGCCCCCTGCCCTGGACTCTTCCTCTACAGAAGCAATCTATAGACAGGAACTCGATATTCATGTCCTCTCTCTCTTAAATTAGATTAAGATTTTTTTTTTTAATTGGCCATTACCCATTAGATGACAGCTGAATCTCCAGCTGTCTTCAGAAAATGTCATGTGTCTCTTGGAAGGAGGGGAAATCGCCACCAATGAAGAACTGGGCTAGAAGAAACTGTTCACAGGTATCAAAAGAAGGCAGCCAGCAAGTCAGCCACGTGGCCCAGTGCTCTGGGAAGAGGGAGCTTCTAAGGTTGCCAACAGCCTCTCTCAAGAGAAAGGAATGAAATTCTCATATAACCAG
This sequence comes from Callithrix jacchus, assembly GCF_049354715.1. Classification (NCBI taxonomy): domain Eukaryota; kingdom Metazoa; phylum Chordata; class Mammalia; order Primates; family Cebidae; genus Callithrix; species Callithrix jacchus. The sequence goes on from NC_133507.1 coordinate 150,711,372, forward strand.
GGTCCTCTCTCAGGGCTCCTTGGCATGGCACAAAGCCCAATTCCTTATACAAAATGGTTACCAATAAATACCAAGAAGTGAGACAGCCATCAGTGCCTCAAAGAGATCTTCACCATGAATAAGTTTGAGTTCAACAGCTAATACTTACCCTGCAACTAAGCCCTAAAAGGATGAGGAGTATTTTTCAACCCCTCAGCAAGTTCATTCATGAGATTATATTTAGACATTCTTATTACTTCAACCAAAATTAATAGGTTCAAAGCACCAGGGAATGCTATGCAATATGTGAATCAGCACTCTTAAATTGGATTAAGATTTTTTTTTTTAATTGGTAAGTCAAATCTAAGTAAAATAGATCTCATCGACTAAAGAGCAGTCTCATAAGGGACAGTGAGGAATACTGTGTATCACAAACAGGGTTAGAAAATGGATTCAAATCTAATTTCACTTCTACTACCCAGGTGGCTTTGGAACACCAAGTCATATAAAATATTTACATGTTAAATGTTTAAAAATTTAAACCCGAAATAGCATATGTGAAAGCACAAATTAAAGGCACTCAATTAATATTAGTGATTTTCCTGATTCATTTTATTTCTGCTTTCCTTCTTTTCTTCTTTCTTAAGTAATAATAAACATGCACTTTATAACTGTAAGTATAAAGGGAAAGAAAAATTATTAGAAGAAAATAGAGGGTATAAAAAAGAAAGCCAAACCAAAAGCTACAGAAAATGTAGGGCAATTTACTTTTCACCAACAGTTAAGAGAAAGACTGGTTCTTTGAATACACAAGACAGTTCCACAGTTGTCCTAGGAGTAACTTTTTTAATCTCTCTGCCAAGATCTGTTTCTTTAGAATATGTGTCAACTGTTACTAGTATGCTCCCATTTGTAAGCTGCACCCTGCACTTACTAGTGTGACTTCCTTACAACCTGACTGAAGACCAAAAGAAGAACCCTTTGACATTTCTGGTTCCTTCTACTGTCCCAACATATCAAGAGTATCAGGATAAACTCCACTGTAGACCCTTGTGATATCTTTATGTAACTGATTTTCTTCTACTTCATAACTACAAAATTTATTTTGGTGCAATAAAAAAATATTATTGAGCTATCACAAACAGAAAATCCTAATTCTCAAGCAATAATTGGAATAATCATAAACAGAATAATAAAAGATTGAAGGTTAACAACAAAAGTATCTCACATGACATATAGGAGAAAGTTCCTGCTATCTCCAATCCTGTTTCTCCATCCTTAAATGGTAATAATCATAGTAATACCTATAATTTACAAGGATGATGTAGTGTTTAAATTAGGTAATGGATTAAAAGTCTTACTTCAGCACCTGACACAATGGCAATCAATAAATGTTTACTTTTATTGCATTGAGGTTTATTCTTGTTATTATTAAGCCAATTCTCTTGTTTTAAAACAACAACAAAAAACTTGAGAGAAACAAGGTAATTTGCTCTCAGCCACAGAGGTTATTAGGAACAGTGCTGTACTGGAACTTAAATTTCCTGGGTCCTAATTCCATGCTGCTTCTTTAATATGCTGTTCCGTCATTATATCCAAATTACACTTCAGAGATTAGTATAGATATGCTATTTTGGTTATCTCTTACTGTATAATAAATTACTCCAATATTCAATAGCTTTAAGCAGCATCCCTTTTTTACTCTATCTTGTGACTTAATGGATCAGGAATTTGGGCAGGGCTCAGTTGGGTGATTCTTTTGCTGCACAAAGTACTGAGCAGGATCACCCAGTGATATTCAGCTGGCAGACAGGCCAGTCAAGACAACTTCATTCACAGTTGAATCTTGTGGCAGGGATGGGTTGAGGACTGACTGGGTTCAAGTGAGACTCTTGGGCTAGACACCTTTTCCCTGCCTTTTCCAGTGGTCTTGGGATAGTCAGACTTTGATCATGGTGGCTCAGAGCTCCCAGAGAACTTGGTTCCAAAAGGTCTGGGAAGAAGCTGATACTGCTCTAAGGCTTGTTCTGAGCCAACATCAGCCTCATAAAGTCACTTCTGCCACATCCTGTTAGTCATATCACCAAAGACAACCCAAATTCAAGAGGAATCAAGTTAAACTCCATCTCCCAATGGAAGAAGTGGCAACAAATCCTCAAGCATTGTTAGTCTACCACACACAGACCACATGTAAATACAAATGACAATATTGTTGCTCTTGTGACTCAAGTCCCTAGAATATGACAGAAGAGGGCTGTGTTTTTTTTATTATTATTTGTCATGTCACGTGTGTGAGTGTGTATTAAAAACTTAAATCATACATAATTAATAAATAATACATACTAAATAGTATGTACTTAAAATTATATTATAGCCTTATTGGAAAAAAAAAATGTCCTTTCAGAATAGTTTATCCAGAAAGATAAACAAGTAAAACTGATGTCATGTAAAATTTGCTCTCAGCCAAATTAAACACGGGCTTCACGAAATGAAGGGGAAGCCATACGTTATTTTCAAGATGGCTTCCCAAGAGGGCAAGGAATATGCAAAGAGGTATTGAAGCTGCAGAATGGGGGATATTGCCAAAGAGAACTTATTACCCCATGTATAACAGGAATGATCTCCAGTCCCTTGCTACCGAGTTATGGTTCAGAAAGCCTAATGAAAATTCTGGGATGGATTAAATTTAATTTGTTGTTCTGGGCTTAGAGTTGACCCATAGTTATTCGAAGGATATATTGAACCTTCTGAGTTTTCAAAAAATAATTTCTAGGTGGATAGTTAATCTCAAAGTCAGAAGAGGGGAAAAAAATTGCACAGCTAAAAAACAAAACCCATTAAGTAATTGGATTGAAGCAACCAAAGACATAAGATTTATTGCTAGCTCAATCTTTATGAACTTTAGGCAATCTGTTTTAAAAAGAGAAGAAACCAACACAGAGCCTTTGAAAAATATTCTAGGATAAGAGAAAGACAGTGTCATTCTAAAGACTTGATGTAGAGGCAAGCTTTCTCATATCATTCCTATAAGAACTTGAAAAAAATAAAAATTATTTGCAAGTTCGATAGCATATAAAATAAAAGTACCTCCAAGAAACAGAATTTTTAACTTGAGAATGTAAATTGAAATACAATAAGATTAAATTAAATACAAAAATATTTCCAATTCAAATTTAGCATCACAGAATTTTCTTGCAATTCTGAGTTTCGTATTAACTGAACTCTAAGTTCCTTAATAAAATATATATGATTTTTTAAAATGTCATAATGTATATAATATATATAATAGAATGCAATACATATCCTACTAAATATCTGTTAGTGTATGTGAGTGTGTGTACACATAGGATAAAGCAAATAAGTAATAGAGGATAGAATAATGAATGATAGAATATTTTAGAATAAATCAATTAATATTCCTATGTTGTAAATATACACATATGCAAACATAAATGTGTGTAATATACATAGATACCCATATACACAAAAAAGCTCAAAAAATGCAAATAAGTAATAGAGGATAGAATAATGAATGATAGAATATTTTAGAATAAATCAATTAATATTCCTATGTTGTAAATATATACATATGCAAATATAAATGTGTGTAATATACATAGATACCCATATACACAAAAAAGCTCAAAAAATGCCAATCTCATTGCTATAAAAAAATTACTAAAAGCAAATGATTACTAGCAGTTTAATATATCTCTGCAGATTTCTTCCTTGTTTTTAGTTTATATCTTACAAGTGATGGACAGTCAGTGAATGTTTTACAGTTATTTGAAATAATTCATGAGGTTGAATCATCAACTTAATACAAAGTTACCTGCATTATGCATTATTTAAATCTTGGTTTCAGGTTTTAGAGATCACATATTGTATTTTGCCTTAATGTTATCTATAATTATGGAAAACATTTCCATGGTTCCACAAAATTTTCCTGTATTTAGAAAATTCTAGTTTCTATTCCAGTCCTATCTACCCTTCTGCCCTGTTCCTTTCTCCCCCATTGAATCCTCATTTTTTATTCTTCATATACATATGGTTCATCCCTCATATATATAGCCATATAAAGTATACATACATACAAATACGTATAAACACATGTATATACATATACATACAAAACGTGCATATATACATGTATAAACACATGTACACATATTACACATACATAAACATATATATTCATGTTTTTCCATTTTTCCATTCATATTGTATCATTTTTTCCCTTAAACACTAGGATACTGTACGCAATGTTTCCTACTGCTAATTTTTAGCTTAGTGATATGTCCTAGAGATCATTTTTTTTTCATAAGTGCACAGTACCCAGAACACAGACAAGCATATATATACAGACAAGCATACAGGCGAAAGTGTTCCATGGTTTATTAAATTGGTCCCCTTCTTATGGATTGTGAGATATTCCCAGGCTTTTGCTAACACAGTTATAATGAACAGTCCTGGGATTATGTCTATATTTTCAGAGCATTACAGAAATTTGATCAAAACAACAAAGAATCCATCCACCACATCATTTTTATAGACTGCAAATGCTCAGAATATATAGAACCCTCATTTCTTTCTTTTCTTATAAATGTATTAAAAGATGCAAACTGAGAGAAGAACCAACACTAAAAACCCAAGAATTGTAAAAGTATGATATAGGAGAATTGACTACTAAACCAGTTAAACATCGAGATGAATATAAAGAGTTGCTAATATACGTACACAACACGGAAGGTCAAAGTCAAAACTGTTTCTCAAAAGAGACTATATGGAATCCAAAAATGGTAATTCGGTAATAATAACCTGGTTATAAAACCCTTAGGTTACATTTACAAAGACTGGAAAGTAGTGAGGGAGAAGGAAAAATAAATTCTCTATATTCCATTTTATGCTCGGAGGCAGTAAAAACAGTTTTATTGTTAACCTTGATAACAGAAATATAGGTTAGCTCAAAAATATTTTTCAAAGATAATCAAAAAATCTATGCCTTCAAAGACTAAAGATCCCTTTCCAAAAATAGTTTTCAAAGATAATCACAGAATCTATGGCTTTGAAGACTAAAAGTTATCTACACTTTCCAAATCAATGGAGAAAACAAAACTGAAAACAATTCATTAAAAATGCAGTATAAGAAAGCATAAAAACAACGCTCAAAATAAGATGATAAAAGCATTTCTAAGTACATTTGTTACAACAATCCATGTTGTAACATGATGTGAATCAGTCAAATTATCTTGTTAAAGCTTCTCAGACTGGGCTACATGTAATTCAGTGCCATACTGCTTATGAAACTGCACGCGGAGGATGCAGGGCAGACTTTGAGGTCAGACAGACCTGGCTTAAAACCCCAGCTCCATCATTATTAATTACTTGACCCTGTGCATGTCATATTTATGCTTTGAGTCTCACTTCTTTAATTATATAATGAAACTAATAATACCTACCTCTGAATGTTTTTGTAAGGATTAGAAAGAATGTATGTTACATGTATTGCCTAGGGCAAACAAAGATCTATCTTTTATTAAAGGCTTACTATTAGAACATTAAAGTAAGTAAGCAGCATTGATACACTAGTATGCAAATGAGCTAAAAATTAATGCACAAGCATATAGACAAAAAAGTAAGACAATACCAACCGTAGAACACAAGGCAAACTCATTTATCATTGTATATTGACAAAGTGCAAAATTTCCAATTAAACTGTACCAAGTATGCACCTTTATGTCCCAAATAACATACTATCAAAATAGACAACACAAAACACATTCGGCTATAAAGGTGAAAAAACAAATAATACTATGAGATACTAACAAGCCACTTTCCCTAGTTGACAAGTGAAGGCACACAAATTTGAATTATATAAATAATAATGGCAACTTAATTGATATAACCAAAATTCATAATTCTTGATGGTATGTAGAATCTTTGTAAGAAAAAAATATAATACAATTCCTAAAGAGAAGAAAAATATTTTTAGACATTATTTTTGTTTTATAGCATACTCTGGAAATTACACCTTCTACCCAGTGAAAAATCACTTGGCATTGACATCATACTAATCTAACTCTAACAAACTCAAAAAGAGAAGATACATTATACAGAGCACCACTTAAAAATAGAAATTCAGGTTTATTCTTAACCTATCTTATGTAATTGCATACTGTAAATCACATATTTCTTTTTACAGGGTACAGATAAAACCATTATCATACACTTCAAATGCAGCATAATTATAGAAATAATGCATGGTTAGTGTTATACATTGGGTGGTAAACAATTACAAGTTGGTACCACAATAAAGTCAAAATTTCTTACTAAATCCTAGCAGAGGTCAAAGCAATATAATCCATGTTGCTTTCATTTCTGAGATTCATGGCATGGTGAATGAGGACACCAACACCTTACCTAGGCTGTATGTATTTTTTAGTTCTTCAAGTAATGGAATGTTGATATTTATTGGATTATTGTACTTTCCTTTTATGACTATGTTATAACCATTTCAAATGCATTTCATTCTTTTATTAAGAAACAAAAAGAGAATGCTCTGAAAAATTCAGCCAACTTAACATTCGTATTCTGGCCCAAAACCTAAAGTTATAAAATAGTAGTAGCAAAATGAACAACTGAAATAACTTTTTTTGAGTTTTTGATGCAAATCCAACTAATTACAAAACTGCTGGAAGCTTTTAGGCTTAAAATAAGAGGAGGCTATAAAATATTGGCACATTGAGAAAGCAATCTTAGCTTTTCAAACAAATATTTCCTGGAAACTATGTGCAAAAATCTTCCCTAAATGTATTGTCTGGTACTGTCTCATTGTACTAGAAAGATACAAAACAAAACACATAAGGTTTCTGCACAGACTTCATAATTTAACTGGAATTTATATACGTAACATAAATACCTTTCACACATTCACCAACTGAAAGGCAATTATCTGTTCTCAACATCTGCCCTCAGAAGCAGCTGATGTGCTGGTCCACATTTCAAGGTCTCTGGTACAGAAGGAGCTCTGTCTTCAACACATACTGTCTCCTTTCCTATGGCTTTAAATTCCAGCTATATTCCAATAACTCTCAAACACATATGCCTAGATGAGACCTGTCCTCTGTGATCCAGGTTCATATATACACTTGCTTTCTTCATATCTTTAACTAAATACCTGAATCAGGATCTCAAAATTGATATAGCCCACGTGGAAGTCACAATTCTTTCTCTAAAACCTATGTCATCATCTGTTCCCTGGAATCCTTCCCATCTCAGTAAATGGTACCATCATTCAGCTATTTGTTTAAGCTAAAATTCTAGGAGACACCTTTGATTCCTTTCTCCGAGAGTTTACACCTTACCTGCCGATCATTCCTATTGGGTCTATATTCAAAACATATTGCAAATGCAACCACTGCTTACCTTCTCCGGTGCTGTAGCCATCACCTCTTCTCTAGACAAAGTGCAACGGCCTCATAACTGGCCTCCCTACACCCACTCTTGTTTACTACAATCTGTCCTCCAAAACAACAGTCAGAGATGTTCTTTCTGAAAGAACAGATTACATGATTTTGACTCTGTTTTAAGATCCACTACCAGCTTCCCATCACTCACGAGATAATATCCCAGACTCCCTCCCATGGCTAACAAGGTCTAACTCCTGCCTTTTTTAACCTCATTTTCCTCTCTGTCCTGTTTCCTTACAATATTCTAGACACTGTGGCCAAGCTTGTTCCCAAACTGACACCCTTGCCAGTGCTGATCCTTCTACCTGCAATGTAACCCCCACCCCAAACATACCTGAGACAACTTCCTTATCACCATCCATATTTCAATGAGCCCTTTCTCAGAAAGTCTTCCTCCTCCTGGGCTGAAGTGGCCCCCACCAAGTATCACGTTGCTTTATTTTATCTTCTACCCAACAGTAGTACCAACTGATGTTACATTACACTATTGTACTATATTACATGGCATTCAATTTCTTTTTTGCTGGTATATTTATTGTATACCTTCTACCATGGGAAGGGCTCTCTCCTCCCATGGAGAACAAGACCTCTCTCATTCTCCACCAAAATTGTATTGGCACCATTGTTCTAGTACCTACAGCAGTATCTGGCTCATGGCAGAATTTTAATAATTAAAACGTGCCTTATTGTGGTAGCTTTAGCAAAAGAATAAAACTACTCCTTTCAAATAATAAGGACATACATAAAATAAAACTGAGGTTAATTAGGGGATATTTCCTAACTAGGAAGCATTGGATTTACGAAATCTATAAACTATCTTCATGACTGAATTTAAAGGAAGCTGTTTAATGTTCCATGGAATGTATTTCTTCAAGACAAATGGGAAATTTCATATAGATATAGATATATATCTCTCCCAATCCATTCCAACAGTTTTCAACAATATTTTAGAATTCTGCAAGTTACAGCTTGTCTGTATAATGAAACGCATATGTCAAAGAAATTCAATTTTGAAATCTAATAACAAAATGTTCCAAATGTGTGTGTACACATACATATATTTTTAATAACTTTAACAATTGCTATTATTTCACATCAAGACTTGTAGCAGGTCAGTCTGAAACTTATGCATTCTTCTCCTTATTCTGACAGGAAGCATAGTTTACAGCACTAAGAGAACTTGGAGAAGGCAATCAGGTTCGTTTGTAAGGCTACTAAGCTAAGACATGACTCTGCTCCTGCCCTCCCCTGACTCATCCTGGGTCCAGCAGGAAGGGAGGCCATGGTCATCTGAGGAATTATTTGGTTGGTGCAAAAGTAATAGTGGCTTTCCCAATTATTGCCGGAATTCCTTCTCAGGTAGGCACATCGGGTTGCCTCTCCATTTTTTAGAGGAGCCAATCCAGTGAATGTCTACAGAGAGTTGCTTGGGGGAAGTGTATCCCAATGGTTTGTTTCGTTTTGACCAAAAAGGCACTAAGAAAATAGTATGTGACTGAAGCAACATTAATATAGTCCCCGTGCCATACAGCCACTATACAGGAACTCTCCCCTGCCTGTTGAGCTAGCTGTTGAGATGCTGGTCAAATTTCCATGTATCATATATCCCATGGTAGCATAATCGTGAGCAACTGTAACTGCCTCCCCCAATACACCTGAAGCTTGTTGGTGAAAAGGAAAATGTCTCTTCCACCCAACCACAGAGCTCCCCCTGTGCCACCTGTCTATCCAGCATCTCCATCTTCTCGCATTTAGGGCTTTCAACCATGTTGCTCTTGTTTCTCATGATTTAACTTACCTCCACCATTAGAATGACATGATTTTCACGGAAATGTTTAATAATCTCTTCCATTTCTTCCTGGTCATTAAACATGTAAACAGAAAACTAAGCATATTATCATGGAATTACGTGAAATGATATATCTTAAGCCAAATGAGCAGGTCACAAAGTGGAATGTCTTATCTGTTCCCTGCTGTATGAAGGCACGTGGGAGCCTGTGTACCTATGGATGGAAAACAATGCAGAATGGACACCAAAGCATTAACAGGAGAGTCTTCATTGGGGTTTGCTTTTTTTCTAGTACCTTTCTATACCATGAAAGCTTTTACTATGAAAATACCACCATGCTAAAACCAAAAACTAGGAAAGACATATTTTTAAAACTGTGTGAAAACCTTCAAATCATCTTCCCTTTTTCTAATTTTTTATTATAAAAAATACAAATAAATTAAAATGTAATATCATCACCGTTTTTCAGTGTACAGTTCAGTGGTATTAACTGCATTCAAATTGTTGTGTAACTATCATCACCAACCATCTCCAGAACTCTTCGTCTTCCCAAACTGAAACGCTATGCTTATTCAACAGAAACTCTCATTTCCCCCTCTCCCTACCCCAATACCACCATTGTGCTTTCTGTCTTTAGGCTTTTGACCACTATAAGAACTTCGTAAAAGTGTACTCATACAGTATTTGTTCTTTTGTGACTGTCTTATTTATTTGCCTTAGCATAATGCCCTCAAGTTTCACCCACCTTGTAGCATGTGCCCGAATTCCCCACCTGTTTAAGGCTGAAGAGTATTCCACTGTATGGATTTACCACATTTGGCTTATCCTTTCACCTGTCAATGGACCCCTGGGTTGCTTCCACGTTTTGGCTATTGTAAATAATACTGCTATGAATACGGGTGTACAAATATTTCTTTGAGACCCTGCTTTTGATTCTTTTGTGTACATACCCGGAAGTGAAATTGCCAGATCACGTGGTAATTTAGTTTTTTGAGGAACTGTCATACTGCTTTCTGTAGCAGGTGCATCACTTTACATTCCCAACAGCGCATAAGATTTCCAATTTCTCTACATTCTCACCACCAACACTTATTTCTTTTTCTTATTAGTAGCCTTCTCAATAGGTGTGGGTCGTATCTCACTGAAGTTTTTATTTTCTGGCTGTGAAGATAAAAATTCTTCATGCCTCAACCAGCCAAAGCCATATTCCTATGGCTCCCACAATATGTTTTAGGCCTGGGCTTTCTTCCTGCCACCTATTATGTGAAAAGAAAAAGAAGTGGAGCTAGTATTTAAATCTTTTTTTTTTAAGTATTTCTTCCCTCACAGAGAAAACTCTGGCAATTCTGGGAAACAACTGTCAAACATTTCTTAAAGAGAAAAGCACACCTAATCCCTAAAGAAAAACCACCCACTAATTTGACTGTCTGGAATTATAACAAAACATGTCTGAAGAATATGAGGTTCTTATTGCTACTCTGCAAAAAGTCCTCATTATCAAGAAGTTTTAGAGAACTGAAGAAGCTATGAATCTAGGGCAGGCATCAATGTGCCTTTTATTCACTTCTCTCACTGAATGTTAAAGAATTTTTCTTGGAATCCAAGTCAATTGCTTTGATAACATCATTATTTTATTTATACTTGCACCATGTCTGACCTGAGTTATCAATGCCTTCTAATCATTCCATTCCTTTAAAATGAATGGCAGGTATGGGGTTTAGCATGAGCTCAAAACTTCCAGGAGCATGGTACTGGGATGGCTAATTGACAGAGCATTCCAGTTGCCTGATCTACTATTCATAATGTAAATTCAGATTCCACCAGACCAGACTCAGATAAGGCATAAGCAATGTACTTCTGCATATATAATATAAACTAAAACTTTGTGTCACCTGGTCAACTGTTATCGCTCTTACTTAGTATTGACAAAGTACATAAAGTGGCAGTTCAAAAGCAGTACTTTTTATTAGCTTGTAAGTGGAAATGGTTTCTTTCAACAGTGTTCCAGTTACAATAGGATTTCATCACACTGTCTGTGAATGTAATCCATTTGTCTCCAGAGCTCAGAGCAACAGATACATGGTTACCACTAACGTCCTTCATTCCATCCTAAGAACAGTGGTTCATAAACTCTTTTTGGATTTCATGCCTCTTTAGAAATCTAAACGAAACCATGGATCCTATCTGCAGAAAATGAGCACAATTCAAATTTAGAAAACAGCTTCAGAGGTTTCTGCTCATCCCTCTATAAAGTCCAAATACATAGCAGCCAATTCAGTATCAGAGTCCTTTGGGGTACTGGTTACAAAAGAAGCTCATTCAGTAGGAGAAAGGTATCTCCATTTTTAGCGAAACCCCTGGTGATTCTAATGAACGTCAGTACTTGAAAGCCAGTGTCCTTGAAATTGATAGACTCCAGGTAAAAAATTCCTGATATAGAAGGTAGGGCTACAAAGTAATAGGATCAGTGTTCAGCTTCCACTGGCAGCCAATATTGTCTGAATCACATCTACAGAGGGGACAGGGGAAGGAAATCCTTAAGCCAAAATATATGGAATAAAGAATAGTAAGTCTTTGATTAATGTCATCAATAGGTTCTTGGAAACTGAAACTTTAAGCAACACAGCATACAGCAGATCCTCCAACAGCATTGTTTTCTTTAACATCTTTTCATTATAACAAAGATGAGGGAAAAATGGTTTTGCTCGACAGCGTTTATTTAAAGTCACAGTTTCCAAGAACCCATTGACAATGTTAAGTGAAGACTTACTGTATAAGAGAAACAAATGATATAATTTCATACACTTTCTATACCATAGACAATATGCTATGCTACTGTGATCTAGCATTTAGTCAAGTGTTCTTACCTTGACATGTTTATTGTATCAAAAGTCAAGGGGTGGAAATGTGAGCAGCAGAATCCAAAGGTGTCTGTACACAGGTGAGCCATGATCACCATTTACACACGGTTGAACATACCCAGCTCCTTAAGCATTTGGCACAGGCTTTGCACATCTTCCCTTCTCCAAGTATGGAGACTAATGCCTTGTGCATGGTAGATGCTCAACACATTACCTTCAGGTTTCACTTTAATCTGTCTCTGCTGACAACTCTATGCCAAATCCAACTGTTTGCTTAATGATAACTAAACCTTATTGATGGTCTAATGTTTAGACCATTGGACCTATTTAGACTTATTAGACCCATAGGTCTAATGTAATAAACCTTACTGAGGTCCATTACAGTATTAAAATGAAATTTAATACAGCTGAAAATTTGGCAAACTATACTTGTTCGTCTCCTAATTCTGGAAGAGCCCTGATCAATACACACCATGCCTGAACTCAGTCCCTTCTAAAGCTAATGAACTTTAAAATGGCAAGAAGAGGTCAAGTCTAAGTATCTGTCATTTATTGCTATAGCTGCTGATTAGGGGAGGGAAATACAATTTCTATTAGAGCGTGACCAGCAAGAAATGAGAGTGCTTTTTAAATGAATGCTTAGGAACATCAGTTTCTCAACTTCAGAATTATGTGTACCACACACAAAAAATGATAATGATAATGGTGAAAAACACATGTTAATCTACTTTCATAAGGTTAGACACACACTAAGTTAATACTTTAAAATATGGTAAAATGATCTTTGCAGGGATCACTGACCTCTTGAAAAATCAGATAAAACCCAAAAAGCACAAAATTCATGCAAGATTTTCACATCTTGTCAAGAAGTTCTCTGATCCCTGTAAGGCCATCTGTGCCCACCATTTTGTTTCAATAGCATTTGATTCGTTTGTTCATCTACCTAGACAATCATGAGAGCAATTCAGACAAGAGGAGAGAAATACAAGGGACAAGGTCACATGGGCTTTGATCCTGCTGTATACTATACAATGGAATGATCATGGGCTATAGACACAAATGGTCCTGATGCAGGGATCAACCTGTGGCTTTGTAACCTCAGAACAGCCAGGACTGCTCTAAGGACCAAGTGAATGAATCATTATGGGTGGTCTTCAGGAAATAAATGCAGAGGTCATTGTTATTAAACAAATATAGATTTTTTTTTTCCTGATTATGCAGAAGCCTAATGCCACTATTCTCTAGGTCAGATTTATGGTGTGAAACTTCTCAGATTACAATGAGAACTAGAACTTGTACAAAAAGTGACTTTGGTATTTATGTTATTAAGACTTTTTGGATGAAATTCAAGAAAAACTTGACTTACACTAATTCTATCCCAAAGTGAAAAGAAGAAAGTAATGTTTTTACATAAATAGAATAACATTTAACTTTAAATTTCCTCTCAAGAGAAAGCCAATATCATCCTTCCTAAAAAGGTAAATGTTTAAAAAGTAGCTAGAATACACATCATTAAATTGCATCCTAAACATTTATACAGCCAAGCTACACAGACACACACACACACATTCAATCACACATACATACTACACACACACTACACACATACATACTATATAATAAAAAAAATATTTTTATATCTGTGTATCTATCTTTATCTGTGTACATATATGAATCATTACATAATCTTGATATATTTTTCATTTCCTAGACTATATTTGGCAACAATTAACGTTTTTATCTAGCAATTAAAACCTGCTGCAAACTCACAACTACTACAAATTAAAATGCACTTCAAAAAGAACACAAAATCTGGTGGGTGGAGGTCACAGGGCCTCTACTCAGTGGGAGATTTAATTAAATTATGATTTTCTCACCACATTTTACACGTGCACAAAAACCCAAATTATATTCAACCCTAAAAAATATTCTTTCTCCAAATTATATCAGCAAAATGTAGAGTTATAAGATCAGCAGCAGCAATCACAGGATTCTGAAAGGTCAATGCCAGCATTTCAAATCTCAGAGTCCATTCACAGTGGCTACTTAAGAGATGCAAAAGGCCTGGCCGGAGTATTTATTTCCTGCAAGAATCCTCTGCAAGCAAACTGTCCATTCAGCAGTTCTGCAGGCTACTGTTTCACCATGCGACAGGCCCACTTATTCATAAACAAATCATTAACATTCTTGACATAAATCCATAGTGGACCATTAATCCCAGCTATGATAATGTTTTCGTACATTTGCTCTGCCCATCATGAATGGGACTGTTGTTTCGCAGAACCCATCCCTGACAAATAAGAGACAAATTATGCCCCGTGAGAAAACTTGGAGAATGAACGGCTTACACACCAATTACTGTCTCATTATCTGGCTGATGCAGAAATAGATCCTGTGTGCTTTGGGTGAAATGTAGATTCTTCTTACTAGAACCAAAAAATGTAAGTATACACAAAATCACTTGTCAAGGTGTTTTCTTGTTGCTCAGATTCATCTGAAGCCACACTCTGGGAACATTCCTCATAAAAGCAAATCAATAATTATTGCTTAAGAAAAAACAAACAAAACCCTTGTATAAGTACAAAAAAAAATCCTAGCAACTATCGAGACCAAAGGTTAATATGGTTTTTTTAGCATTTCAGTGTTCATTGAATATGGAAATATTCTGCCCAAGAGTTGTTAGGAAAGGAATATGAATGACAGAGAAACAATAAACAAGGTATAAGAAATTCATGTAAGTGAAATAGACTCTACGGCCTGACAAGACCCTTAAATTCAATTTCTAAATTTTCCCTACCGAACTTCAAGAAACCTCTTCATGATCAAAAAGCACTGGGTAAACACCCATACATAAGAAGGATTTGCTGTATATTTTTATATTCTAAGCTAAACAGACCCAATTCTAGCTCTGTAACTGAGACATCCTAAGTTAAATAAGTATACGAACAACTCCACAAAAGCGACCAACTCAAACATTTTATTTTATATATTGGTTCCCATAGTTCTATCTACAAACCATCTGCTGGGCTCAAGCCCAGACTCACACTCTGTCAATCAGCAATCCACATACCTGCATTGGCAGAGACAGCACCAGGAGCCTATTTATCTCTCCATAAAATATCTGCTTCCAACAGCTGTTGGATAGAACAGTGCTTCTCAAACTTCATGTATATAGGAATCACCAGGGGATTTTGTTAGAATGCAGATTCTGAGTCAGTAGGTCTGGTGGTACTTAATAGCTTACACTTCTATCAGGCTCCCAGGTGATGCAAATTTTGCTCTCCTGGGACCACACTTTGACAAGCAACATGGGAGATGACTATGTTTTGTTTATGGCTTAGTAGACTGATAGCTTGGTTCTCTTTAAGCAAAAAATGGAAGCCTCCTCTTCTGTTCAATTTTGCTTTCCCTACTACCATATCATTATTAATTTAATCAATAAGCATAAAGTTTAAAGTCAAGCTTTACACAAGTCTTCATTTAGAGTCAGAATGAGAATGCAAAAAGCTAGAGGGATACTTGCATAACATTAGTGTAGGGAAATGCACCTGAGGCCCTGAATTTCGATCTTATTCTACCCTTCCATGAACTAAAACCCTAAGGCCATAAGTATGGGACTGAACTTCTCTCAGCCTCAGTATCTTGATCCGTAAAGTGGGAATTGAAAAAGACTCACCACACAGTATGAGCACAGGATGAAAGAAAACATACAAAAAATGCCTTAGCATACAGGCCCTCAGCAAATATGAGTTTCTTCTCTTGCTTTCTTTGTTACCTAACATTAGTAGCATAGCTTGGATCTAGTAGGATGACCTCAGTCTGATGTAAAAAACCAAGCTGGGTTTGAATCATTGCTCTGCTCCTTCTTACCTATTTATCTGTAGGCAGTCACTTAGCTGGTGGTTCTCAGATGCAGACGGTCAGACCCGTACCAAGTTGCCTGTGTAATAACCACTTGACAAAAATTCAGATCCTTCTGCCTGCCACCCTGTAATTCGCACACAACAGGCTTGAGATTTCAGTTTAGAATCCGCGTTCTTAAATATCTCCCTAGAGAGAATGAAAACCACTGCGTTCACCTTTAGAACCTCAGATGCCTTGAGCACAACGATGTCCGTGACAACAGTGACGTCCAACCACCTAGTGCAATGGGGCTCTCAAAGCAGGACTTTGTAAAGGGCAGAAGGTTAACACTGTGTTGCCACTCAGACCCCCATACACAGGCTGAGAGGATTAACTCAGTGACTCCCCTTAGCTGGAGATACTGTTTTCCCTGAATTTATCCTCCATTTTACAACGCAAGCCATAAGTGGATCCAAAGCAATTGTAAGCTCCAGCTTCTGATTTGTTTTTCTTGTTTAATCGCCACAAATAATCCATTTGCTTTTCCCAGGCCTCTGTCTGGATAGTAAAGGAGATGGCTTCATTGATTCTCCCTACCAGGTCAGTGAATGAGTGCGTTTCTGGTTGCCTCCAGAGCCTGGCTTTCTCTGACACTTCCTTGCAAAGTAGAAGAGCAAGAGCAAGTTTTCAGTCACTACCTGAAACTCAGTGCATCACTGGTGCAGTGACTTCATCAGTCACTGTGAACAGTCTCCTCAATCAGAAGGGAAACATTTTTTTCTTAGATCACCACTTTATCTTGCGCCTTTTACCACTTCCCGTCTAGCTTACCTTGGATATGCATAGACTCCAAGAATCCAACAACTGTCACAAAAAGAAACCTATATCCCTGCCCTTTGGATTTACAAGATAAAGATCCTACTTGCAATTATAAATTTTAGATTAAATAGAATAGGGATTATAAAACATTCAGGAAAAAGGCAGCTACATGTTTATGCAGAGATCTAGGGGCTTTTCTCAAAAGCACAGAATGCATTCCCTTCACTGTTTCCTTCATTCTCCTCTTTCCCTTCTGCCCTCCCTCCCTGCCTTCCTCTGTCTTTCCTTCCAGTAGCATTTGTAATTCTATAAACTCACTGAAATATTTCTTAACTAACCAAAATGTTATTTATTGGCCCTCACTTTCAGAGCAAAATGTGTCCCTTAACTCCTATAGTACAATGAGAGAGGGAGGAGAAAGAGGCCAGAGGAGAAAGAGGAAGAGGGAGAGGGACAGGGAAAGGGAAAGGGAGAGAAAGGGTATGAATCAGTGCTCTGGTTTCCAATCCTGGAGTCATACAGCTAATGAAAATTAGAGAAGAGCCTTGGTGTGAGATGATAAAGGGCAAATGACACTTGGCTTTCATGGCTGGAGAGTAAGAGTGGGGGCTGACAGAAAGTGGTCAGAACTGTGGCAAACAATTACATGCTCCGTTTAAAGGTAGAGTTGCTGTTCAATTCTAGGCCAGAGTGGCAAACAGAAATATAGGATTGACACTGTCAGACTGCCAACTGTCTCAAAAAATGCCACACTTGAGAGGGCCACATTTTATGCAACAAGTCCTGATCTTTTGGTGCTTGCTACAATTTTAAAATTCTATAGCACTGTGCTGGCTAAAGGAAACAACCAGAAAGGCAAATGTGGGTTGTGGGTCAACCACCTGCAAACCCTCACCTAGATAGTTTCTGCGGCGGGGATGCTGGCTGGTAACCAGAGTCTGTTTCTCTTCTTCCTGGGCACTCATCTGGGACACATTCCTCTGCCTACTTTGTAATTAGCTATGAACTGATGACCAAGTTCTAGCCAATGGATTGTGAGCAGAAAGAACAGCTGCCCTTATGAGCAAAACCTTTAAGAAAGTAGCTGCACCTCCTCATGCTGGCTTTCTACTTGTGCCAACTAGGTGCAAACAATGAGGCCGCAGGGTCAGTGGACCCACAATGGAGAAGAAGCCTGGTCCCTGAATCACCACATGGAAGAGAGTCACCAACTGTCCAGGAACACAACTTTGAATTAGGACTTGGAAATTAAGCATTGATCACGTTTTGTCCATTTCATATATCAGGTCCTATCAATTACTGCAACCTAGCTTGGAATCCTTTGGCTTTGAAGCATAGTGATCTTTCATCATCCTTGAGATGTCCTTACTTGCAATATGCATGGAATGCTATTCATTTTTCTCTCCTAGATAAGTTTATTTTTAATTCTAAGTATAATAGGTTCTCCATGTCTATTAAGACTCATTTTTATTTGTCTATTGCTTAAGGGTGGAAATTCTGACCTTCCAGAGCATTCAAAATTCAAGCACTTAGGTTCAGATTGATATCAGCTACCATGACAGCTCTATCAAGAAAAGGTTATTACCAAGGAAAATGAACATACATTTTGAAAATCCTTACCATAATCACCTCTTCTCCAACAACAAAATATGTCCCAAATACAAGGTAATTACTTTTTATAAAGCCCGCTTCCCTAAATTTTTGTTTATTAACTTTTCTTTCTCTTGATATGACCTCTGAGATAGTTTCATATCAGATAGTGACTACTTGAACTTAAAATAGAGAGTAAAATACATAAAGGGGAAGGGGAAGATGCATTTCAAGCAGGAAGGAAGGAGGTGACACAAAAACCTAGAAGGGAAAAGTTAGATTTCAAATCACTTTTCTCAGCATCTTTTGCTACATTAAGTAAAGATAAAATTCAAAGAATAGTTTTTTGTCTTAAAACTTCTGTATGTGCAGACATTTTGTTGAGAACGTAGGAAAATGTTTGAATGCAATGTGCCAATATGGTGCTATAAGCGAGCACTGAACGTTGGCAGTTCAGGTCAAAAGCTCCATCCTTCCAGGCAAGCTCTGGTATCTGCCAGCAGCAGGGGTCCCCTCCAGGAGAAACACCTAAAAGCTTAGAGAAAGCTTGCTGAAAGCTTGACAAAAACAGTGAAGGACGGTTAATCACCTTTTCCATTTCTTTTGAGCCAATTGGATTTAATTAAGTATACTTTAATTAAAATTTAATCAAGCTTTCTGTGGCTGCAGATAGTCAGTGCTAAAAACTGCATCAACTAGTATTTTGTAAAGCCCCTTTCCAAATAAGGCTACCATACAATGAAGAAATATTTATTGTGGCAGTGTTGTATCCTGTCCCCAAAAGTGAGAAAAGGAGAGCAAGCTGGGGACAGGAAAATGATGATATAGAAGAGATTATGTAAAGAAATGTGTAAATGAATAGGAGAGGCTTGTTTAGGGGAAAAGGGTTGAGCACAAATCAGAGTTGAGCAAAGGAGCATTTACTTGATTCAAAATTACAGGAACGAGAAACGGGGTGTCCCACATAATCTAATGCCTATGTTCCTTCTGTCTTTCATATACTTGGTCATTCAACGCTTTATGGACAGTAACAATTCTGGAGACAGTAGTCTAAATGCAAAGCTCATCTCTCCCAATACCAAGTCTTAAATTGACAGTGATGAATAAAAAATCTTTATTTGCATGCTTGTGGTTTTTTAAAACAGACTACGTGGGTAAACCTTAGCTGTTTATTGGTCATACTTCTTACCCATTTGAACGCAAATTTGTTACTGGGCTAAAATGGAGAAATGCACTCCAGGATACTGAGAAATGTATACATTCTGCCTTTAGCCAAAAAGCACCACATTCTCTTTTTAATGTACACGTGCGAGCTCTCTATCTCTTCTACAGAATGTGATGCATGGGCTTTGCGGTAACTCTCTGAGTTCCAGAGGACTTTCCTTCCCACTATTGCCAGACTCTGGCTGTGTTCTGGATAAATGAGGTTGTCAGAAAAGAAAGTTTCTGGGAAAGAAAGCATCGCAATGCAGCTATACACATCCCTTCCAACAGCAGCATGCAGTGAGATGTTTGGCATCATATATTTGCAATTTTTGACTAATCAGAATTATAAGAAAATTACATGTTATAGACTAAATTTCTTACTGAACTTAAAGCTGGACACAGTCTGAAAATCACTGCAGCTTTCTCCAGTAAATCAGAATCTTAGCTGATCTCAAAGTCATTCTTCTAAAATCAGTTTTAACATTACAATTGCACAAACATAGGTAGTATCGGACTGGTTTAATGTCTAACAATTCCAGACCTATACTCAGTGTGTTTGTAAAGTTAGGTCTCTATTATGGTCTCTTTTTCTTTGAATTTGCACTTTTGGAGGGAAGGAGGAGGACAAAGAAGAAACACCTGTTTGAGGGTTCCGTCTGTTTTTTCCTAAGTCATTTTTAAAATAGAATTTTCCTCAATGCCCTTGAATCAGGTGTCTAAAAGTTTCTTCTGGAGAAATTTGCAATTCCCTTTCTTTTTTTTTTTTTTTTTTTTGTGATGGAGTTTTGCTCTTGTTACCCAGGCTGGAGTGCAATGGCACGATATCGGCTCATTGCAACCTCTGCCTCCTGGGTTCAGGCAATTCTCCTGCCTCAGCCTCCCGAGTAGCTGGAATTACAGGCATGCGCCACCATGCCCAGCTAATTTTTTGTATTTTTGGTAGAGACGGGGTTTCACCATGTTGACCAAAATGGTCTCGAACTCTTGACCTCGTGATCCACCCGCCTCGGCCTCCCAAAGTGCTGGGATTACAGGCTTGAGCCACCGCGCCCGGCCTGCAATTCCCTTTCAAAGGACAACTTTTTGAAGTTCACCTAGAGAGTAACTAGTAATTCATTACAGAGAGATGTTATAGCTGTTACATGCTGCACAATGTGAGTATTTTAATTTTATTTTTTTTCCCTCTTCTGTCAAAAGAAACACAGCCCAGGTTCCCTTACAACAGAAACAGTGACATCCCATGAGAATGTCACTAAGAAATAAAGGCAAGTGTGGAGTAGGACTCTGTGCTCTATCTAGAGCTGAGAGGGGAGCTGGATTTGAGAAGAGTCCTCTCTGATGGCCTGTTTTAGATTATTATTTCCATGTGAAGGTATCCCTCTAAAAATGCTCATAGGAGTAGGGTACAAATGGTTTCTTGACAAAGACTGGGTCTGGTGCTCATCCCTGCTATCTGAAGGTTTAGAGTGCAGTTGGGAGGTACACAGGCACCCCCATTAGGTAATAATAGGTAGGTAATCATTGGGTAATACTGTCCCTGTTTCACATATGAGAAAATTGAGGATTCGTCACCAAACTCGAAGCACAGCAAGGCAGGTGGAAGAGACAAATTTAGAAGGCAGGAGCTCCCACCCCCAGATTCCAGCCATTCTCCTCTCCCACACATCCTGGCTGACCCACCTGAAGTACATCCTCTCACCCACCCCTATCCCGTGACCCCGAGCTAGTCCCTCAAACTTACTCTCAAATCTAATCCCCTTTGTAACCAACACAAATCAATGATACCAGATGAAGGGGTTAAAAATACACTCCGTGATTTGTGAAAGAAAACAAAATTAACCAAGGAAACCAGAGGTAGAGAGAAAAATGTCGGAGTGAAGGAGCAGGTCAGGCCTGGTCTCAATCCAGGATCTGTGACTTACTGCCTTATAGCTTCAGGTGGAGTAATTACCCCTCTGAGCCTCCATTCTTCATGGGTAAAATGCCCAACTTCCAGGATAATTCATGAGAATTAAGTTAGATAAACAGGCAGAGCATAGGGCCCAGCACACAGTGGGAAGCCCACCCCCTTGCCCTCCACATCCAATGCACCATCCAACCAACCCTTGTTCAACCACATCAGGCTCTCTGGCCATTTTGAGTGCCATTTCATTGAAGGATGTGTCTGTCTACACCACCCATCTGCATCCAAGGTTGGCTTTTTCCAAGAAGGAAAATTAAATTCAGAAGATCTGAGCCAAATACAAAGGCAAAGCTTACAATCCAGAAAGTTAGAACAAGCACTGATTCAGAGAAGGGTCATTTCCACATTCTAAACTCTAGGTTCCTTGCAAGAATAGCAAATTGTCACAATTCTTCCAATCAGTTTCTCTGTCAATAACATGTTGACCAAAACAGTCCATTTCAGGGTCAGTCTCTTTCCCAAAATTCTTTAAGTCATATACCCCTGTGCCTCTCAAAGGTCAACATTTTATCTTCCCTCTATTCTCAGTCTTCAGCACTTATACATCCTAAGGATATATAAGGTTTTATATATAGATATATAACCTTATTTATATATAAAGATATATAAAGTTATATATCCTTAGGATGTATAACCTTATATATCCTCATATATAAAGAAGACTTCATCAATTAAAAACAAATCTACAAGTATTTGAGTTTGAAAAAACAGAATTCTAGAATCAGATATGAAGGAAGATTAGAACATTATTAATGAATGACTGAGAATTGAGCACTTTTTTTATTAATCCATTTTCTTATCACTAAAGATCTACCTGTTCATTGTAAAAAGTAAAATTAAAGTGATATAAAAGAACATACAATGAAATATAAAAGATTGATCCTTATGCCCTAAATATCAGTGCAAAACCCCAAAGTAAACCACCATCAGCAGGGTTTTCTGTTGTTGATTTATTTTTGCTTTTGTTTTTGTTTTACATCTCATTCCAGAGATTTCAGTGCATTTGTAAGCACAGGAAGACTCTTCTTTCATTTTTTATATAGATACACACACACAAATATACATATATATATAAATGTGATCATACCATATGCACTATTTTACAGCTTACTTTTTATTTTTACTATATATCCAACATTTTTCCTAACAGCATATCCCCTCTTTCTCTCTCTCTTTCTTAAGCTCTGTAGTATTGTAATAAATCATGATGCGATTTTACTAATCATATATGGATATTTAGAAAAATTCACACTCCCACAAATAACAACAATGTAGGAAAGCACCTGTTATCCTTCCTCCAACAGCATGGGCTCTATCCTGCTTTTTAACTGCTACTCACCTGTTATCCTTTATCCAACAGCATGGGCTCTATCCTGCTTTTTAACTGCTACTCACCTGTTATCCTTCCTCCAACAGCATGGGCTCTATCCTGCTTTTTAACTGCTACTCACCTGTTATCCTTTATCCAACAGCATGGGCTCTATCCTGCTTTTTAACTGCTACTCACCTGTTATCCTTCCTCCAACAGCATGGGCTCTATCCTGCTTTTTAACTGCTACTCACCTGTTATCCTTCCTCCAACAGCATGGGCTCTATCCTGCTTTTTAACTGCTACTCACCTGTTATCCTTCATCCAACAGCATGGGCTCTATCCTGCTTTTTAACTGCTCCTTGCCTCATTGTTAGGTAGACAGCAGAGGGGAGTGGTGGGCAGGGGAACTCTATTGTTATGTTTTACAGCCTATTAACTGAATAAGGCTGAACACTTCTTTGCATGTTTACTGAAAATCAGTACTTTCTGTGACTCTGTTTGAGTCTTTTGCCCATTTTTTACTGGATTGCTTATCTTTTTCATATTGATTGTGAAAAAACTTTGCATATTAAGAGAATAGAACCTATGTTAGTGAAATGACTTGTAATACATTTCTTCAATGTATCATGTATTGATTTATCTTTTGGTGCTCTTTAGTTCTGCCTTAAAGTTTTTTTTTTTGTTTGTTTGTTTTTTCTTGAGACGGAGTTTCGCTCTTGTTACCCAGGCTGGAGTGCAATGGCGCGATCTCGGCTCACCGCAACCTCTGCCCCCTGGGTTCAGGCACTTCTCCTGCCTCTGCCTCCTGAGTAGCTGGGATTACAGGCACACGCCACCGTGCCCAGCTAATTTTTTGTAATTTTTTTTTTTTTTAGTAGAGACGGGGTTTCACCATGTTGACCAGGATGGTCTCGATATGCCGACCTCGTGATCCACCCGCCTCGGCCTCCCAAAGTGCTGGGATTACAGGCTTGAGCCACCGCGCCCAACCGCCTTAAAGTTTTCAATACTTATTTAAATACACTAAGTTGCAGCATGTTTCTTTATTCTCACAAATCCACTTGACCATGAGCAGAGCGGGGGGGACCACGCAGGTGCACCTGGACCTTCCTACATCAACTGAGCACTCAAACAGACCACAATGGAGAGTTCTCATGAAAAGGGTATGTATAGGCAGGGGTAGGCTTGAATTCCAAAATGAACTATGTTAGCTTCTAATCGGGAACACATTTTATTATAAGTTCAAATATGTGCACAGATACGACAGAGAAATCTTATGACAAAATCAGAATAAAGTAAATAAAAGTTAGTATTTTCCATTAGTGATTTTTAAAAGCTTTAAATTTCAAAGAAGAGTTAAGTCATAACCATGATCTCCAGTTAACTTGCTGGTGGTTTACCAACCTGTTAAAATGTAATGCATAACGCAGTCAACCACTTGTACTGCCTTGTATTATGCTTTCTAACTAATGAAAAGATACTTTAAAAATATCATCAAAGTCCAAATCCTTTGCGAGACAGCAGAATCACCTCAACACAATGTGGTCTGGAAATCAGGAGAAGTATGGAAAAACCTCATTTTTCCTGTGGAAGAGGATGTCCCCCCTCAGTGACCCATCTCCTTTCTGGCTTGATAGCCAGACACTCAGCTTTAGGAAGAAAGGCTCTCGGAAGGTGAAGCCTTCAGCACTTGGCCTTGTGACCCCATGGGCAGACTCCTAGGCAGCAGAAGAATGAACTACAAAGATGGCTTTTTAAAATAGCTAACAGCAGATATGATGCTTGCTGCGTGGTCCTCTCAACATGCCCAGGGGTCACATGCATCAGCAGCCGTGGAGGAGAATTGGACACTCAGATTCATTGGAAGCCTTCTCCTCCCAGGTCAGAGCTTGATACTGCCAGTCTGCTTCTCAACTCCAACATCCAGCATCATTGTCTCAGGTGTTCTGATGCTTTTCCTTTCCAAAACAGTGGGATGAGAAAGCTGCATAGATAAGGACTCACAGGAAGAAAAATATACTACCACCAAGATGACCAACAGCTGAATGACCATGTCTCAGAGAAAAGAGCAGAAAAAATGATGGAGATTCTATGAATTAGAGTTAGTAGATTAGGGCCTTCGGTTTTCACCTTTTAAAAATGGGTGAATAATCTTGGAGTTATCAAGCTCTTACAAAGTAAAAAACAAAATAAAATAAATAAAAGTTTTTACAAAGTATTTCTTTGTAAATATGCTTCTCCTATGAGGAGGAAATAAACCACAAAGCCCATAAGCAAAACCAAGAAACTGGCATGTCATTTTTCAAATGAGAAAACTAATACAAAAAAGTGACTGTCCCAATGGGAACAGAGCCCATTTTTGGCTAGGATCTACAGGGAACCCTGTCTCAGCTCTGCATGGCTTCAGAAGATTCTATCCAGAGCGTGGAACACTACATCAAAATGAAAGTGTGCACTTGGTAAGCTCCAAATTTAATTTATTTTATGCTGATGAGGTTTATGGGTCTTTTAAAATATGAAGCTCAGCTGCTTAGGATTTGCTTTGTTTACTTTGCTTTAATTAATGATAGTGCCTTTCTGGAAAGAAAACAGCATCAAGAAGAAATACAATCAGAAATGATTCACTCAAAGCCTCTCCTTGGCCCTGACTGTGAAGTAAACAAGATTCATTAATCTCACTTGGGATCAGAGAATAAGGAGAGACGGAGGGTGGGAGAGGAGCAGGTAGCTCCACCTGCAGACAAGGAGGATGCCACAGAAAACGTGAGACCCAGCTCAAATGCAGGGCTGGTTGGAAGAGGTCAATATATAATCAGTAATTTACAAAGAGGAGTCAGAATTACTAGTCCTATCGAAGATGTCCAAAAGCTTCAAATAATACATCAATATACACAATGTGAAATGAACAATCATTATTTCCCAAGCTCCTTATGGTGAAAACTCACTTAGAGTCAATTCATTCTAATTTTATAAGAATTCCCATCACCACCAGACAATCTGCTTCTCACAGGATTCCAAGATAGGTCTAAACACGGTCCTAATTCTACCCTTCTTCCTTAATCTTCTTCTCATGCATCCTCCAAATGCCCCAAACCTGTCCATTTCTAACACATATTTCATTCCTCTGAGTCTTCCACTATACTGTTTTCTCCATCTATAATGATCTTTTTTTTTTTTTGAGACGGAGTTTCGCTCATGTCACCCAGGCTGGAGTGCAATGGCGCCATCTCGGCTCACCACAACCTCCGCCTCCTGGGTTCAGGCAATTCTCGTGCCTCAGCCTCCTGAGTAGCTGGGACTACAGGCACGCGCCACCATGCCCAGCTAATTTTTTGTATTTTTAGTAGAGATGGGGTTTCACCATGCTGACCAGGATGGTCTCTATCTCTTGACTTCGTGATCCACCCGCCTCGGCCTCCCAAAGTGCTGGGATTACAGGCGCAAGCCACCGTGCCCAGCCCTATAATGACCGTTAAGGTTCAACCTAATGGTCACTTCTGCTGGGAATACTCCCCAAGTCTAACTCCAGACAAGTGAGTGTCTCCTCGGCTGTGCAGTCCAAAATCTTTGTACATATCTATCTCTGTAATAGTCCTTTACTTTCATTAATGGTTACTATTTTTATCCACCACTAAAGTACTAAGTCCTTTTCAGTGGACCAAAGGGGGCCTGCGAGAGTGCCTGGAGTATATTAGCTGATTGAGTTGATTCAACATGAACTAAAACAAAAGTTCACGACATAGGCTTGTATAGATTCATGAATTTTTTATCACTTGAAATAACTTCTCTACAATTTTGTTTCCTGAGCAAAAAAAATAAAAGCATACAATAAAATAAATATAGAAAGAAAAATCACTAACAATCTTCACTTGTTTTATTTCCTTTTGTGCCCATTCAACCCCTGTCTATACACCGTCAAGTTGCACAAGTCGTAATCACAGGGTAATTCTTCCAGCACATGCTGTAGAAATCAATAATGGAGCCAAGCTGAAGCTTGCCAGCAACAGCACAGGTCAGAACAGAGGCCAAAACCAGGGTCAGCAATTATCTGGAGGATAGACATATCACCCAAAGGCAGGATTGTGCAGACAGGTCTCAGAGGACAGGTAAGCAAATAGGCAGGATGCCCAGCATTAGAGAGAAAGTGCATGAGCTCAGTCTGAAAGCAGAGTCCACATACAGAGACCAGGTTAGGAGCACTGAGAATTAGGGAAGAAAGAAGGAGTGGAGTGATGGCCCAGGTCCAAAGGTGTAGGCCAGATTGAAGAGTGGGGAAGAAGGAGCTATGGTAACAAAGAGAACATAAGTAGTAGAGATGCAGGCAAAGAAGCCCACACTGCCCAATCTATTGATTTACACAACCGAAACCCTCTGCATCAATCTGCATAAAGACAGACTAATCTTGAACCACACTCTTTTCTTTCTAGACCCTCTTAAAGTCTTTCATCCTCAACTAAATTCTCACTTTCAAAGATCAGGATATGTTAAACTGAAATCTTCGTCTGAAGCCAGTTTCTCAAGCCACCACACTAATATACATTTATTAAACCTCAGTCCAAGCTTCAATTGATGGTACAGAAAACACAGTGTTCAAAAACTGGGCAAGACTCTACAAATTACCTAGTTCGGGCCCTTTCAATTAATTTATTTACTTATTTATTTTTTTAGAGAAAGGGTCTCTGTATTAGTTGGTTCTCACACTGCTAATAAAGATATACCCAAGACTGAGTATTTTATGAAGGAAAGAGGTTTAATTGATTCACAGTTCCACAAGGCTACGATGCCTCAGGAAACTTACAATCATGGCAGAAGAGGCAGCAAATATGTCCTTCTTCACAAAGCAACAGCAAGAGGTGCAGAGAGAAGTCAGGGGAAGTCCTTAATAAAACCATCAGATGTTGTGAGAACTATCAGAAGAACAGCAGCATGGGGGAAACTGCACCCATGATTCAATCATCCCCCACTGGGTCCCTCCCACAAAATGTGGGGATTGTGGGAATGACAGTTCATGATGAGATTTGGGTGGGGACACAGACAAACCATATCAGTCTTGCTTTGCAGCCCAGCCTGGAATACAGTGGCACAATCATAGCTCACTGCAGCTTCGAACTCCTAGTCTCACGTGACCCTCCCACCTCAGCCTCCCAAGTCACTAGGAGGACTACAGGTGTGCACCACCACACCTGGATAATATTTTCATTTTTCGTAGAGACAGGGTGTCTATAAGTTTTACTGGCCTTAAATGATCCTCCCACCTGGACCTCTCAAAGCACTAGGATTGTAGGTGTGAACCACTGTGCCTGGCCAAGCCCCCTTTTATTTATTTTTTGTTGCTATTGTAGATAATGAAATGAAGAGCAAGAAAGACACTTGTCTAAGGTCACACAGCTAGTAAATAGTTGAAGAAAGACTAAGAATAAAAGTATGGGAACACTAAGCTAAGCACTCTATATATGCGACCAACTGTAAATTCCATGAGATCATTTGTCCTTTTGTTTTGAGGGCTTTCTTTTTGAGTCAGGGCCCCACTTTCACACAGGCTGGAGTGCAGTGTCATAACTAAAGTTTACTGCAGCCTCAACCTCCCAAACTAGAGCTATCTTCCCACCTCAGCCTCCCAAGTAGCTGGAACCACAGGTACACTCTACCACACCCATCTCATTTCTTCTTTTTTGTATAGGCAGGATCTCACTATGTTGCCCAGGCTCCCACAACATGTTAAACTTCATTTACAGAGACAACTGAGGCATGGAAAGATAGGCTGACTTGTCTAGAACTAGCAGGTGGCCAGCAGCCAGGTGAAAGAGCCCCAGACAGAGAGGCATCCTTACTGCACAAACATTGCTTTTAATTATTACAAAAGGACTGTACAACCAATGAGGAAAATGAGTCATGGAGAGCCAGAAGTTGGCCCCAAGCCCACATGGGTGGGACGCCAGGACTCCAATGGCCCACACACTCCAGTGAACCAATAGGCAGTGTGACTGGGAGCCTATGCCACGGAACTGGACTGGGGTGGGAACTCCAACACCCAGGGATGGCGGCAGGCAGGTCCCAGCCAGGCAAACAAGGAGGTGATTCTATGAGTTCAGTTGGCCCCACTGCATAACTTGGGTCTTTTCTAGGATGGAGGGGCTATTAGCATTGAACTTCTGTAAACTCAGGGTTTGTCCATATCAACTAGCACTCCACCTCTGCATTAATGCAAATTAATGAGGTGTTGTTACAGGTTTTTATTCCCTTTGGAGTGAAATTAAAACTAAGTAAATCAAACAGTAATTAGAAAACTCAATAAGGAAGCTATTTAGCTTAAAACCGACAGTGTTTATACCAGTGCTTTATTCACTACAGGTTTATTTTGTTACTCTGTCTTGATATTTTTTTCTAAAAAAAATTTAAAAATTAAAAAAAAACACTCAACTCAGTTTTCCCAAAATTTTACCAAATTGCCTTAACTTATAAATATTTTCAAAAACATTTCCAAACTTGCTGTCCCACTGAACTGGCCAATCGGTGTAGACTTGTCCCCTTATATTGCTACTGAACAGCATCATGTACATATATCTGGTATCTTCATCCAGCTTTAACTGCTTAGAGAACAGGTACGTTAGCTTACACACTTTTGAGTAGGGTGGCCAACTTGTCTTGGTATGCCCAAGACTTTTCTAATTTGAGGAATGAACGCTCCACATCCAGGAAACACCCTTAGTCTCAGGCAAGGTGGGACAGTTGGTCACCATATGTTTAAGCCTCTGAAAGTCCTGAGTACTTTAGAGCTATGTATCTATGGCATCACTTTCCTTTAGTTTCTCACTCCACATTCTCTGGCTCCTTCCTCCACTTCTGTCCCTACTCCATGCACCACTGTAACCTGCACGGTCCAAGGTACTACAGGCTATCAAAAAGCCACTAGGAGCCTTTAGCCTTCTAAATCTGCAGCTCTGTTTGGCTTCATCTTCTACTTCCTCTTACTTGAGACCTTCTCTTCATTCCATCTGCATATCTACCTCAAACTACTCCTTCCCCAGCTGTTCATCAATGCCTCTTTCCATCTGTAAACCTTAACTTCCCTACCCATCTTGTTTCCTCCTGATAATCAGTTTCCCTGGGCATCTCACAATCACCCAATTTCAACTCTGCCAACAAATCATCATGCACAAGTTCCACCACCATTCTCTTTCTCCCAAGAAAAAGACCCAAGTTCCAACCATCTCGTGGAAGAAACACAGGGTATCTCTTGATGACCCGACTCCCAGTGAACTCAAAACAGAATTAAGCCCGGCATGTGGCCTCCCTCCCCATTCCTCTTAACCACATCCATCCAAGCCAAAAGACTGGCAGTCCTGCTTCCCTCCTTCCTTTCCCACATGCCCACATCTGAGCACTAGGCAAATGCTGGGGATTCCCCCAATGACATTCCTGTTAAGCAACTCCACTCCTCTCCATCACCACTCTGCCATTACTAGTTAAGGCTCTCACCTCCTGCCTAGACCATTACAAAGTCCTCCTAAGCACCCCTCTCCCACTCAGAAGCCTTCAGTATCGTCTGAATTTTCCAACTATGAATTTACTTCTTATGACATTTTCAATGGCTTTTCTATAAAAACAAAGTTCAAACTCTAGGAAGGTATCAAACACTTTCCTCACAAAACTCTATCTTCTATTCAGCGTGATCTTAGGATACTCCCCTTCATGCACCCAGAACTCCACTTACCCTGAGCCACCTGAAAGTGCCACAAATAAGCCCACATGTTCACAAGTCTGCATGAGCCATAACCTCCCCATCTTGTTATGATCATTATTGTTGTTTTTATTTTTCCATACTTATTCTTAATACAAATCTACAAGTGGACTTTTTGCAATTAAAACATATTATAAATTTTTTCTTCCCCTTTTCAATTAACACCATTAGTATTTCATACTACTACCTGGCTTTTATAATAATTGGATGGTTATACAGACTGAGAGAGTTAATTTTAGGTGTCAACTTAACTGGACTACAGGGTGCCCAGATGTTTGGTTAAACATTATTTTTGAATGTGTCTTTGAGAGTGCTTCTAGATGAGACTAAGTTTAGAGTCAGTAAAATTGAGTAAACCAGGATGCCCTCCCGAGGGTACAGAAACATCACTCAACCTGCTGAAGGCCTGAATGGAATGCAGGGTTGAGTAAGAAAGAATTATTCTCTCGACCCAACTGTCTTTGAACTAAACATCAGTCTTCTCCTGACTTCCAACAAGGTTTTCTAAGGAGCCTACACCATCAGCTCTCCTGGGCCTGGATTTCTCATCTTCCAAAGTCATATAAGCCAATTGCTTATTTTAAAAAGTCTCTTCACACATACACACACACACACACACACACACACACACACACACCCTATTGGTTCTGTTTCTCTGGAGAATCTAATACACAAACCCATAATTTACCAAATCACTTCCTGTTATGAGACCTTTAGGTGGCGTCCAATTTTTACTGTTATAAATGTTACTGCAGTTAACATTTTCCTACACATGGCTTTCGTTGTCTTTTTAATAATCGCCTCAGGATAAATTCCCAGGAGTGGGATGGCTGGGTCAAAGTGTGCAGAAATTTTACGATTCCTTATAATGGCTGCCAAATTGCTTTTCCAAAGAAGCTGTACAAATTCCATTGCCACCATACCAAGGGTCTAGTAATTTCCCTAGTATTGGCCTAAAAAACAACTAAAAAACCCCACAATAATTCATTTGAAATATGCAAAATGCTATCTCATTATTATTTTAATCTGCATTTCTTTTATTATTAATAAGCTTAATTTTTTTCAAATGTGTTTACTAAGCATATTCTAATGTTTATTCATATCCCTTTGTTCTATATCAACATGATGTTTCTGATGCATCCGTTAAAACATTTGTTACAAAATTTAACCCTTTAACTGTCATATTTGATGCAAATTTTCTCCCAGTATGTTTTATTATTTGCTTTCAGCTATACTATTGTTCACTTTGTGGGAATCTAGCAAGTCTATAAAACGAAGCGCTAATTTCTTCCTTCACTGTATCCTAAAAGTCAGGATGGAAATTATTTTAAGACCCCAGGGTGGTTTAGCTATATGGAGTCTGAAGTCAAAATAATGAAAGTTCCTAATGGGCTACAACACTGTCTGCCATAGGCGCCTTGGTTTTCTCATCTGTGAAGTGGCTAGTAACCTCCAGCTAAAGCTGTGGCAAGTCTTAGGTGGGAAAACTCTTTCTTTTATTTTAGATTCAGGGGATACCTATGCAGGTTTGTTACACAGATATGTTGTATAATGCTGAGGTTTGGGTTTCTACTGGACACATCACCCAAATAGTGGACATAGTACCCAGTTGGTAGTTTTTCAACCCTTGATCCCCTTCCTCCCTCCTGGCTTTGGAGACCCCATTGTCTATTGTTTCCACCTTTATGTCCATGGTGTACCCACTCTTTAGTTCCCATTTATAAGTGAGAACATGTGGTATTTGATTTTCTGTTTCTGCATTAATTCACTTAGGATAATGGCTTCCAGCTGCATCCATGTTGCTGTAAAGGACATAATTTCATTCATGTGTGTGGCTATGTAGTATTCCAAGGTCAGAATAGCTACTATTAAAAAATAACCAATGTTGGTGATGATGCAGAGAAAAAAGGAATGTTTATACACTGTTTGGGGGAATGCAAATTAGGTCAGCCCCTGTGGAAGCCACTTTGAAGACTCCTTAAAGAACTAAAACTACAACTACCAATGAACACAGTGATCTATTATTGAGTATCTGCCAGAGGAAAAGAAAACTCTTTCTGAGCCCTTACATTGCAACTGGTGCCCAGGAAACACGAGACCCAACAATGTCGGTTGTTTCCTTCACATTATCTTTTGAGTGTCTCTCCATCTATTAAACATTTATATTTAACTCTGTATCTGGAATTAACTCTGGTATTTCATATACCATATAAATTTTTAATTAACTTTTTAAAGTAATTGCTACCCATTTATTCAAATATTTTCCTTACTATTTTTGGGTCATCTATTATTTATTCACTTCTTTTACAATGAACCATCATTGTTGGTATGATTTTCAAAATGGACAAAATTAAAAATAGTGATCTATAAGATAAAACCGATATTAATACTCCAGCAGAATATCTACATAACATGGCTTTTGTTTTCTATTTGGTTTTGGGTTTTGGCTTAATTTAATTAAACTGTCCTGCTGCCAGCATTTTCTAATTAGCAATGTGGTATACTTGACTGACCAATGGATTCAAAATTTAAAAAAAAAAAACCTATATTCAAATGTCAGCCCTGAGATACTGTTTTGTAGCAAGTCATTTGGCCTGAACCCTTGCTATTTTTCATCTGTAAGGTAAAGTTAACAATACCTAACCTTTTTAACTCCCAAAAACATGGTGAGATTCAATTTAGATAATGTCTCTGAAATGTCAGGCAGGGGTATTCTTCCCAATATTATGATTATACTTCATACCATAAGGTTGGTTTCTATATGACTTCTACTTCTGATAAATCTCCACATCTTTCTCATAGCATAAAGGTGAGAGCTTGGACTGGGAGTTTGAGGACAGTTCAGGCTACTAACTTGATCATTAACCAGCTGCTAGATTTGAGGAAATATGCATAACTAACCTGTGCTTCCGTCTTCTCATTAGAAAATGAGGATTGTAGTGGGAATGGAATTAGCTAATGTCTATGGAAGTATTTAGCAGCCTGTACCCTCAGAGCCACACTGGATAAATTATAGTAATGCATGAGTTATTCTCCTTGACCCTCAGGGGTCATTCTCCATCCTCTATGGGTTGCATTCTTCCCTTGCTCTTAGGCTTCTGAGAGGCGCCAGGCAATGGGAGACATGGGAAGAACAGAAAAGCAACTGGAGAAAGACATAAGGGTGTTATTTATTCACCCACCCCTCCTCCAGGGCCAGGGTGTGTTCACTTGGCTGCTTCTCCTGCACCCAGGGATGTAGCTCCAGTTGGCGGCCTCTCTTCCAAAGCCAGAGCTCTACCGGACCCTTTCAGGATGAGTGAATTAGTCCCTTCCCATGTTGCTAATAAAAACATACTTGGGGTTGGATAATTTATGAGTAAAGAGGATTAATTGACTCACAGTTCACCATGTCTGGAGAGGTCTCAGGAAACTTCAATCATGGTGCAGGGGAAGCAAACAGATCCTTCTTCACATGGCAACAGCAGGGAAAGGAATGAGAGTCAAGAAGGAAAAGTTCTCTATAAAACCATCAGATCTCTAGAGAACTAACTCACTATCACAAGAACAGCATGGAGGTAACTGGCCCCATGATTCAATTATCTCCCCCTGGGTCCATCCCACAACACATGGAGATTATGGAAACTACAGTTATAGATGAGATCTGGGTGGGGACATAGCCAAACCATATCAATGAGGCACCATAATAACTTTCCATTGATGCTGGCCTTCAGTGTTTCATTATCTCCTACTAATTCCCATAATCCTATCCACATGTCTGTAAATGGTCTTTTCTTAAAGTCACTTCAGTTGATCTTTGAGTATGCCATCTGTTTCCAGCCAGGATGTGATGTAAATCTTAGTCCT
Organism: Callithrix jacchus; assembly: GCF_049354715.1. Classification (NCBI taxonomy): domain Eukaryota; kingdom Metazoa; phylum Chordata; class Mammalia; order Primates; family Cebidae; genus Callithrix; species Callithrix jacchus. The sequence continues at coordinate 150,745,790 of NC_133507.1, forward strand.
TGTTTGAATTGGTGAGCCAAGCCTTCAGGGTTCCTTGAGTAGCGTGGGTCTGACACTTTGGTGGTGGTAACCACAACCCACCTAGATCTGTGGCCTGATCCAAAAGTAAGCACTTCTCACACTTGCCAACTTTCCAGAATTAGCTTAACAGTTGCTTTTAAAGGTACAGAATTTCTCATTAGAGCATCCCACTGCTTTTGTTCTGAATATAACATAAAGCAAAAGATATTGTTAAACCTAAAAGTAAAATGAACATTCTAACTGGAAGATAAATTGACTTGTTGATGTCCTATCTTCTAACACAACTTAGCACAGGATGACACCTCCCAAGCCCACGGGACACCACCCAAGATGCTAGACTTCCAAACTCCAGTGATGTTTCCTATTAGCACATTTGAGATCTGAATTCTTCCAGCTTGGCCATGTTCATTCCATCCCAGCTTTGGCCAAAGAGCACTGCCAGAATGTTCACCAACACCCAAGCGTACGAGAAAATCAGAGCCTGGAAGGACTCATGATACTGAAAGTTCCCTGATCTCCTCTGGTATTTCTTTCTCATGAAACTTGCCAGAAATAAAATTAAATCCGAAATAAACTAACACTTTTCAGAGATTGGACCATTTCATGATGGAAAAACATATTTCCAGTTTATACAACAGCAGACAACAAGGATGCAAACTGTTAGACGACCCCCTTTAAAAGTCATTTTGTTCTACTGTCACTGAAATAGTACTGTGAAAGAAAATGGGGTGTTTAGAATTTTTTTTTTAATTTCAGTAGTGTCGAATTTTCATACCTATAAAAGAGCAATCTCTACGGCAAAAACTTTCAAGAAATCTGTGTTTAGGCAGAGAAATTGTTCTTCTGGTTGACTTTGTGAAGCAAAAACAAATAAATGCAAACTGAACACATATGCCTGAGAAAATGAACATTTTGATTTTTTAATAAAATAATTACAAAAGAACTTGACCTCCCAAATGTCAACCTTTCTCTCCTCAATTAGTCAAATGCTCAAACTCGTGTTGCTCAATATGATAGCCACTAGCTTTGCAACATATGACTACTTTAATTTAAATTTACTAAAGCTAAATTTAAAATCTGCACTTCAGTCACAAGAGGCATGTTCAAGTGCTCATTAGCCAGTGGCTACCATATTGGACAGTGTGGATTATCGAACATTTCATCATCATAGGAAGTTCTGATGGACAGCATTGGGTCAAATTACTTATATCTACGCATTTCAACTATTTCCAAGGACAGTAGATCAGTACCAGCAATCACAATTTACTAAAGTTATAGACCTTTCAGGGTAGCAATTATCCATTCCCTTAACCTCAGCCTTCCTCTTGAAAGGCTTGAAACGCTCAAGAGGCTTGGTAGGTTTGCCATACAGCTCTGACAAGCCCACCAGGCAGCGGGATGCAGACAGAATTCTACTGGGACCTCCTGGAGAAAGTTTTATTTCCCTCATAAGGGTACTATGCCTTGCCCTTTTTTCACCTCTGAACATAAACTTAGTTGGGCCTCTGTATCTGTGGGTTCTGCATCGATGGATTCAAGCAACCACAGATGAAAAGTACTGGTGGAAAAAATTGCATCTGTACTAAAGAGGTACAGACCTTATCCTTGACATTGTCTTCTAAACAATGCAGTATAACAACAATTTACACAACATTTACACTATATTAGGTGTTATAAGTATTCTAGAGATTATGGAAAATATACAGGAGGGTGTGCATAGGTTATATGCAAATACTATGCCATTTTATACCAGGGTCTTAACCATCTGTAGATTTTGGTATCCATAAGAGGTCCTGAATCAGTTGCCCAGGGATACTGAGGGACCAGTGTATTGTGGCTGGAAAGCAGACATCCTGTACCCAAAACGCAAATGCTTGAGGATGAAGGTCAACACATCAAATCCAAGAGAATTGAAAGAGAGAAAGAACCTGAAATTTTTATGGGATATTTGTGGAGCAAATAAAAACAATACAAGCAAGTATTCATTTCTACTTTTCATTAATGAGAACTTGTATCCCTACATGTTGATACGACTATGACAAGGGATTCTACTAGGTGTAGTCGTTTTTCTGTTACAATTGTTAATCCACAAAAGAGAAGTTCTGTAAACTAAGTATTCCAAATCTAAGATAATCATTATGCCTAGGACAATCCAACTGGTAATAACAATTTGTATTTATATTTACTTTCATGTCAAGCCTCACATATATTTAGGCAGATCACATAATCACAAAAAGAATTTAATTATTATATATGTGTTTGTATATATATATCCTGCAAATATATAGATTGATATTTTTTAAAAGCATAGTGAGAAATTATAGATTGAATGGCAATATACTGAAGAGTTTTAACCCATAGTTTTGGATATGAGTGTATTGATAAATGTTCTGCTTTAAATGTGTTTTTTTAATATGTATTTTATTGTGTTTTAGGTTTTGGGGTACATGTGAAGAACATGCAAGATTGTTGCATAGGTACATACATGGCAATGTGGTTTGCTGCCTTTCTCCCCATCAACTGTATCTGGCACTTTGCATGTTATCCCTCCCCAACTCCCCACCCCCCACTGTCCCTCCCCTAGTTCCCCCCACAGACCCCAGTGTGTGATGCTCCCCTCCCTGTGTCCATGTGTTCTCATTGTTCAACACCCACCTTTTAATGGGCACATCCTCCTTTTAATGGGTACATCCTTTTATGTGTATATATGTGCAGTTTATAAATATCCAGAAACATATGTGGATAGATAATTTAACACTCTTTCAAATTTAAACAAAAAAAAAATCTGCTAAAACCATGTTGGTAGTTGTTTTCCTGAAATGATCTTAGAGGTTAATGAAAATATCATTTTATCCACAAAAATACCATTTGTTCCTGAAATCCCATGATTAGAGATACTTCTAGCTTAAGCAAAATGGCAGTTTTGAAGCCTGTGAAAAATACAATTCTCCTTGAGGAGAGAACATATTCCTTATTGGTTCTTTACATGACATGGTGTGAGAAATACAGCTTATCTCAATGAAATGCCTTTGAGATATGGAAGACTGTGGCTTAGGGTCTCATCAGATTAGATAACGGAGACATAGTCCACTGAATTCCCTTTTCAACCTAGTCTCATTGTCATCTAGGACAGCGTGAAGCCATCACTAAGTCTATGTGTGTAGTAAAGACTGTGACTTTTAGTGGGAGCTGAGTAACAATTTGTGAGTAAATGAATGAAGGAATGAATGACCAGCAATAAAGCCCACCCTTTGCTCTGGAGCACACATTTTCTACAACAGTACCACCTTCTCTCAGAATGCGGCCAGCAAGCTCACTTTGAAGCTACTGTGGCCTCCCAGACTTCACATTGCACTGCATTTTTTTATGTCATGCATCATGTTTATTTTTATTCCAGCTTACAACTGGATTGCAATTGGATGTTCTTGCATTGACCCCCCAAAAAGAAAACGTTTAAAAGCAATGTTTCAGGACTTCAAGATCATCCTGGGCAACAAGATGAAACCCCATCTCTACAAAAAAGAAAAAGAAAAATTAGCCAGGTGTGGTGGTGCACGCCTGTAGCTCCAGCTACCCGGAAGGCTGAGGTGGAAGAAACATCTGAGTCCAGAAAGTTGAGGCTGCAGTGAGCTGTGATAGCGCTACTGCACCCCAGCCTGGACAACAGAATGAGACCCTGAATCAAGAAAATAAAAATAAGGCCGGGTGCGGTGGCTCACGCTTGTAATCCCAGCACTTTGGGAGGCCGAGGCGGGTGGATCACGAGGTCAACAGATCGAGACAATCCTGGTCAACATGGTGAAACCCCGTCTCTACTAAAAATACAAAAATTAGCTGGGCATGGTGGCACGTGCCTGTAATCCCAGCTACTCAGGAGGCTGAGGCAGGAGAATCGCCTGAACCCAGGAGGCAGAGGTTGCAGTGAGCCGAGATCGCGCCATTGCACTCCAGCCTGGGTAACAAGAGAGAAACTCTGTCTCAAAAAAAGAAAAGAAAAGGAAAAGAAAAATAATAAAGCATTGTTACCAACACTGTATAGTAATTTTAAATACTGTTACAAAATTTTCCTTATATCAAAATGTTCCAGCATACAGACAACTCAAATGTCAGAAATCCACAGGCTTTCAGATGGCTCTGTCCCTCATCTCCCACCTGTCTTCTCCCATATGTGCTCCTTTCCTGGTGGAGCTCGGTTTCACCTTCAGAATTTCAAAACTAAGAAATCCTCTTTGCTTCATGTACCCTACATCACCACCTGCTGATTCTATAACGAGCACATTTGTACTTGGCTTTAAAGCAGATGTTTTAGTCAATAATTTGACTCAGGTGATCTATTAAGTTTTATTTAGTTCTTCTATTTACACATATGGTCCACATTAAGACTTTTACAAAGACACAAGGCATGCTGGGAGAGAGCTCTGCTAAGACTTTCTGAAGTAAAACAACTGTTCCAGTTTGATATTTTTCCTGACATCTTAATCCATTCCTTACACACTTTTCTAATTGCAGTGTTTAACCTTGGCCTGAAAAAGGGCGCCAATCTAAAGAGAGTAATTGTTTCTAATACATTGTCAGGAAGTTTTTAGTTGTATCCTTGGGTAAATTAAAGGTGCTCAGAACTGTAATTTGGTGCCAAAAGCAGACACCATATTGCACTTCACCATCAGAAAGAAAGGAGAGAGAGGGACAGAGACTGACTGACTAGAATAATAAACTTTGGTCAGCGAAGCAGAAACCACTAGGGTTTTAAAGTGCTGAGATTCTTTGGTAAGTTCTGCAATATGAACCCTTCTTGGCCGGTATGCACACTCAGATTAAACTCCACTCATATCCAAAGCTTGTTTATCTCTTACAATAGGAAGTTCTCCTGTGAATAACTCCCATAAGCCTCTTTGGTATAAAGCCCCCTTAAGTCATCTGCTTTGTCAGCTATAGGATTTTCCACATTTGTTTCACAAGTGTGGACTCTAATGGGATTTAAATAAACAAGAGGAATTTACGGCTGCCTTTGAGCCTTTGTAGTATCTGCTTGTGAAGGTTTGTCTGAATTACTGGGAATGAAAACAAGTTAGTTTTTTCATTTTACATATCAAATCACAGTCTACTTTTCAAATACAGCACATTATAATTTCCAAAGGGACATATTTTATACACACACACACACACACACACACACACATGTATATAATGTTTATAGAGTGCATATGCTTGCAAGTATATGTAAACACAGTATAAAATACAGAATATAAGCATATAAAATATACTATCATTTCTCTTGATTTGCTTTTTTGTTACATGTAACACTCAGCAATGTTTATTAAACTTAAGTTTCCTCAATACCTCCTAAGAAATTGTGGAAATCAGTCAACCCCTGTTACTTTTTTAACAGTAAGGCACGTCCAGCAATGAAGCCACCACAGCCACATGAGCTGCTAAGTTCTCACCCCAGCCAGTGTCCCAGTGGAAGCCTAATCACCCAGGGCCAGGAACAGTGGCCAACACATCTGGGCCTCAGCCCGTCTCTGTCCACCTGGAGATGGGATTAGAGGCCACCAAGATCCCAGAAAACTCTCACAGTTCAACTAGCAGCCAACGCAACCCATGAGTTCAACTCAGGTGCAGGCTAGTTTGGTCAAGTAAAGCACACAGCCCTCATCCAGTGAACTCCCTTTAGTCTATCGGGAATTCATCAAGCACCAAATTTGGTCTTCTGCAGTCATTTTCACAGTGAATTGCCCCATCCTCTTTGAAGCAGATCCCTTTGCACATGAAGTCATTCTGGGAATGTATGATCACATGAATATGTCACAGAAACAATGTATCCTACTTACTTAATACCAAGCAGGTAGCAGGCATTAAACCTCTGCTCTCCCTAACCCTTCAAGGTAAGTACTATCAGCCCCATTTTACAGATGATGACAATGGAGCCCAGGCACTCTGAGAGACCCGTTCAAAGTCACACCACTCACAAAGTAGCAGACTCAAGGCTAAAACCAAATGCATGTGACTTTGGAGTCACTCAGAGGTACTTCAGAAGAACAGAAGAACACTCTCTCAACTGGAGCTCCCAAACTTTGGTCAGTTTTCTCCCACAATCAGGTTTCGATCATTCATGTTGCCATGGACGTGTCTCAATAGTCCAGATGTGTGATGGCATTTTACAAAACCTACGTCCCACATCTCTTCTTTAACTTCCTTGTCTTAATCTGTTTGTGCTGCTAGAACAAAATACCACAGAACAGAGAATTTGTAAAAAACAGAAATTGTTTTTCTCACAGTCCTGGGGGCTAGGAAGACCAAGATCAAGGTGCAGGCTTGTTTCTTTGTCTTGAGAGCTGTGGCGCTTTGAAAGAAGGAATGCTGTGTCCTCACACTGTGGAAGGCAAAAGGGCAGGCTGAACACTGCAGGAAGCTCCTTTTATAAGGCTCTTCATCCCATTCAAGAGGGGAGGAGCCCTCATGACTTAACCTCCTCTTAAAGGTCCCTCTTAATGCCATCACTTTGGCCATTAAGTTTCAACACCTGAATTTTTGAGGGGACACATTCAAACTATAACACTCCTCAACATGTATGCAGAGAAGGAAATCAGAGGTAGGAATATAGTGTCCCCTAACGTTCCCCTCCCTTTTCCAACCTCCCCCATCTCCACTCAACAAAATCACATCAATTTGTGTGTGTATGCGTATTATGTACATATACATTCATATATATACATATATATATGTTGCAACATGATGCACTATTGTTAATAATAAATGTTTGTTGACTGGCTGACCAAAAATGAATATATACATATTTACATGAATCTGTGTGTAGGTGTGTGTGTATTCATACTTACAGGAAAGAAATTGCTGAAGAAAGCATGTGAGATATACAATGCAAACTAAAGCAACAGAAAGTCACTCTGAGTTGAGAGTGGAGGATATGTTTCTCAAGTCTGCTTTTCCATCATAGTGTGGCCACTAAAACAAGTGTGTGTTCCATTTCTCAATGAAGCAGAGCTGTGAACTGTTCGATGGGAAGTGCCAAGAGACTCATTAGCAGAAAGGGCAAGGGGAGAAGGCAGCGGATGTTTTCATAAACCACATAAATTCCTCAGTTTAAGATTTTTAAAGAAGATATTTGTTAGAAAATAAAAGATCAGAATGGTTAAAATTGCCTTATGTCTTTCATAATATCATATGAATTATTCAAATTGGGTTACTTGTTCAAAGCTGGAATGAGAGATTTTAAATGTGCAAAGAGAACAACAGGATGGGAATAATACATTTTGTAATATGAGAACTTTTAGAAGGTAAAGGCCAGCTGGCATGTCATCATAAGGTCTTTTGAACAGCTAAATGGTTCTAGATGTGCATGGCAGGGTAGGGATGAGGCTGGGAGACTAAGATGAAAAAAGAGGTATAGAAAGGAAGGTCTCGAAGTCCAGGTAACTGAAAATACTCAGTATGCTAGATTCTTTTTATGGTTATTATACAATGAGGAAACCTCTCCTACCAAGCGTGTGTCTCATATATTTCTATAGACTCACCTTTAGCCAATCAACAAACATTTATTGAGTATTAACAACAATGCATCATGTTAGAAAAGCCACAAAAATATCCTTTGTCTCAAGAAGCATATGCCTTGGAAGGCTAAGACATACAGAAAATACCCAGGAAATAATATATAATGCCTAATAAATATGTTGAACACCATATGCCAAAGATTATCCAAGATATGGGGAGAGGCCAGCATGCAGCATGTTGACCAGAGTAGCCAGTGCTTCATGGAAAGGATATGACTTGAATTTAACTTTGAAAAATAAAGAGGAATTTGAGACATTGAGCCAAGATAGAGAATACAAATAAAACATAAAACCATGGAGGGCCGTGAAAGAAATACAAAAAGAAGACCAGCTAGACTTCAGGTACAGGTTTTAAAGGTGGTCAAGTAAGGTTGTTAATCCCTTAAAGTATGAGCATTATCCTGGATTAGCCAGGGGGTTCAATGTAATTCAAGTGTCTTTTAAATGTAGAAGAAAGAAGAAGACAAGTCAGTCTCATAGCGATGCCAAGTGAGGAAGATGCAAGTACCTTTGAGTATAGAAAGGGGGCCACAAGCCGAGGAATGTGGGCAGGGAAACTTCTGGTGGCTTGAAAAGGCAAGAAAACAGCATCTCCCTCCGGCCTCCAGAAGTAACTCAGCCCTATCAAGACCTGGATTTGAGCCCACTGAGATTCATTTGGGGCTTCTGACTTCCAAATCAGTAAAATCACAGATCTGTGCCATTTTAAGCCATTAAATGTGTGATAATTTATTACACCCATAACAGAAACTAATGCATGGAACGTCCTCAAATTTCAGGTATTAGGGTGGGAATGTGGGGCCATTTGCCTACTGGACATGTAATCATTTCTTTGACTGAAGAGAGAGCTAATGGGACCAGTAGGCAAGTCTGGAGTTTCTGATAATGACTGACCATCAAACAAGGGCCTATTTTGAAAGACCATAGGGTTTTCAGAGCACCTAGCATGGTGCCTGATACTAAATATTAAATATAAAAACTCCCTTCATAAATATTAGTAGCTATTCTTACATCATTAGTGGCTACAAGTTCAGTTTTCTAAATCCTGGTAATCAAACGCACTATGCTTTATTCTGAGTGCAGAAATAACTGTTGGGATACTCTTATTTCAGCCTCCAATCAACAGCTTTTTGTCCCCTTCCTTGCCCCTCTCAAGTCTTTCTCCCACCCTCTCTCTAAGCTTCTCTGCTCCTCTTCACCACTCAGCTCCTACATGTACAGCTCTCTCCCTCCAGCCCCTGAAAAGCCATCAAAAGATTGACACCTGTAGCGGGAAGAGCTCTAAGAAGCAGTGAGTCTCTCCACTGGAGAAAAGAAAAAGTAAGGTGGAATTCAGGAGGAGAAATCAATCAAAACCACAGCAACTCTACTCAGAGCCTCAGGCAGAGCCGAGGAGCTGCCCACAGGCTGTGGTCCTGAAAGTTGCACTCAAGGGAGCAAAAGAGCAGGAAGAGTCTGAAGTCTGTTGACCAAGACCTCAGAAGGTGGTAACTTCCAAGGAGACACAGAAGGGCAAAGGATATAAGAGAGTGAACTGTAGCTAGATGGGTGATTTGTAATATGTTTATGTGGGGTTTTTTTCCTATTAGAAATTTGTTTAAGATTTATTTTTATGTCTTTTCCCTGACTTTTGAACTATTTCTTTCTAGAAATGCTAAAATTAATCCCTGAAATAGCCACTGGAACACTGGCACTGACACTTTCCTCCACTGTTGCAATCACTGACAAGTATCATCATTGTTCTTGAGCAAGGAAAAGGGTGAGCTCATGTGGTGACATTGTGGTCCTGTTAGCTACTTCAAATGGATGGGCTGGAGAGATGAGAGATTAAAATAATTCCAAGAAACTGGCTAATCGGCATTCCAGTCTGAAGCAAGAAGAGACGTCTGCCAAAAGGACCTCCAAGGAAAGAGATTCAACATGATGGCTTCCAGGCACCTCAGGATGGGGGGCCAGGCGGGCAGGGAATAAAAAAAACCCATGACTAGCTGAATGCAAAAAGCAGCTTGTGGCAAATTTGGCAAAATACACGAAGACATTTATTCTTCAGTAGTTATTTAATGGAGTGGAAAACCACAGCCTGTATTTTGGAGAAGGGATATGAATATTATCTTGGAACAAGACTCCCTGAGATGTGAGGCAGCACATGACCCCGAAGATGACCTGTTGAGGCTAGATGAGCATCAAAGTCTACCAACAACTTACTCTATGACCATATTAGCAATAGTTTTCAGCTTTGGAAAAACCATGTTACATTTAGACAGTCACCCATAGGGTCAAGTCAGGTACAAACTTTTAAGAAAGAGGCCCTCTTTTAAGCATAGAGGTCTCCTTAACATAAACTCACCCCCAAAGAAAAGTGAGGAACAGAAGGAAGAAAAGGGAGGAACAGGGGCCACCTCATGATGGCAGGTCAAGAAACTTCCAAGAGATTTGGAGAGTTGGGCATTCCTTTCCAGATACAGTGGTGAGTCAGCGCTTCATAAAGATGGTTCTCCCACTGTCAAGAAGCGAAGCCACCTTCTTCTGAGAAGGTCACCATTTTCTCCTGGGAGTGCAATTTCAGGAGGAACTTACCTGGAATGGTAAGAAAGCAGCAGCCCAGTCTGGACAGTCAAACCAACTGAATAAACCCTGATTATCAGTGGGGAAAGAGGCTCCCACCAGGTCATCTTCACATCTTACAAAGGAATCTTAAAAGAAGAGCAGAGAGAGAGCAGATAAGAAAGCTTGCAAATGTGGAGAATATAACTTGAGGAAAAATGAAGAAGAAAGAAGCAGGAAGAAGAAGCAGAAGAAGAGGAAGAGGAGGAGGAGGAGGAAGAAAGCATTTGATTATCTCCAGGTAGAAGGAAGAAGGTGGATTACAGAAGACAGATAGAGCCACAGTAATTGTCACAGAGTACGTAAACTACACCCAGTTCCAAACCAGCACCACACCTCTTATATATTAAAGGTCTATGTAAATGCAGCCACACCCACTTGCTCATATATTATTTATAACTGTTCATACTACAACATCAGGCAGTGTGTCCCACAAGGCTCAGCCTACTCCCTTCTCCTTTACACACATACATACACACGCACACACACGTTGACTTCTAATATAGATGAGGATCTAAGTATTTTGAAAATCTTGTAAAATATTACCCCATATTAAGAAATTAAAACAAACAGAAGAACTACATGGTAGGTCATGAGTAATTTAAGAAAATTATCAATTTTAGGAACTAGGGAATGTTTTTGCATCCAGAGAATAGCAATAGAAACCCAAACTAAACTTTTATTCTTTCTGTGAATATGTTCAAGGACTTAGGAAAAAATATGGAGTCACCAACACCTGTCAATGTTGCAGAATGAGGCAGTTAACACATAAAAAGAGCACTACGGTTATGAATTCCCTTGGTGGATGAGAGAAGCAAACAAATGTTATGTGAACATACCCACTTACCATTTTCATTCATTCAAGCATATCCCCTATAAATATTGCCACACCAAACTGACCTAACTAACATTATTCTCTAGACAGAACACTGTTTTGATGAAAGAAATAGCAATTATTTGCACAAAAAATCACTTTGTACTATAGAAAAAAACGTCTTTTAATCTCTGGCATGTGCAAAGCTCTTCATTTGTTTCTAGTTGTAAGTGATGAGAGAAAGAAGAAAAGGGACTAGTTAGAGAAGGAGGTGAAGGAGCAACATTCTAAATAGATATTTTGTTTAAAATCCAAGGCTATTCTAACATAAATAAAAAATTGGAGTACAAGTGACATTTCTTAAATATCTATACATTTTCATGTCCTTTACCCATCCCATACACACAAGCACGTATAAATGCCTTTTTGAATTCTGGTATCAGAATGACTGATAAATTCTCAATTATTGTAGTAAACCATGGAAAGGAAGTCTATGGAATTACTAACACTGGAGTTAATTTATACTGACACTGAAATTAATTTATACTGACACACAATGAAATTAATCATTCCAATTTTAATTAATGTTCTTTTACTCTCCTCTCCTAAATGAAATCTACATGGTAGAAAAAGTGGAGCTAGCACCAAACTAATTAGTAACTCTGAAGGTTACTTTAAGGTTTCACTTTTATGTTAAAATATGATCACATTTTCATTTTAGGTAGTTCCTTTCTCTCCATTTCACATGGATTGTCTTCATTCTTTAAAACATTATTATTTCCTTGATGGTCAAGAAAATAAATACATCTTAGAGGTCAGATAAATCCCTCAATTATCATGAGTAGAATTCGAAAGACTGCCTCTAATCACTCAGTAAAGTTTTTTTAAAAGGGTGGGGTGGGGACCATAACTCAGTAGGATAAAGACTTTATTCAAGCATGAATTGCTATCAAAATCATCCAACTTTATATATATTAGTGATTTAAAGTGCCAAACCACGTCATCGCTCAGTTGAGCTTGGAAAGTTTCAAAAACTGCAAGCCAGAGCCCAAAGATAAATTGGCCAGTGAATTCATTAATTCCAGAAAGAGATAAACTTTTGAAACAAAAGAGACCATTGCAGCTCCAGTGGCACAACTGATTAGCACACAGTACTTATAAGAAGCGAGGCCATAAACATTTGTTTGCACCATGAATAACGTACAACATCCCCTCTCCTTGATCAAGGTAGCTTTGGCTATCAGTTTGGGAGTGGGGATAGTCTACAAATGAGTGAGAAAGACAGGAGTTCATCTATAAAGATATGAACTTTCACTCCACCCCTTGCATTTTTAAAAAGAAACAAGTAAGTGTCTGGCCTCACAGGGAGGATATGAGCAGCGATAAGAGGAGACAGGCATTACATGATGTCTCAGAGAGCATCACCAAGTGGGCTGCAGCCTGGGTGCTAGTACTGGTCAAACCAGCAGCATCATCCTGGCTCCACTACTAAACACCTTGACTTTGGCCAACTTCTTCCCTCAACCTGTTTCCTCACGGTAACACAGCAATAGCATTGGTCATGACCTCAAGAATATTGTGAAGATACTACTACTAATTATTGTTATTATTTAAAATGCATCATTTACTTTGAAAAGTGGTTTACTCAACACCACACTACTATTACCACCAAGAACTCTTAAATTCTGCTTTGCCTTTGTTGTCAAACAAAAAGATGAAAAAGATAATACAAAAGTTTTTTCTTACTATAGAGAACAAGTTCTCAAACTTCATAGAGACTCAGAATCTCTGGGAAAGCTTGTTAAAGCACAGATTGCTGGGCTGCACTCCCAGAGTTTCAGATTTAGTAAGCTGGTGGGAGGGGCTAAGAAACTGAATTTATAACAAGTTTCCAAGTGACAGATGCTGAAGATCTGAGGACCAATTAGAGAACCACTGCTGTAGAAGAAGTTTATAGTCGTTGGTTGGAAGTCTTTGGTTGAGAGGGAAAAGAGACAGAGACTCACAAATTCCTAGAGGAAATGAGTGAGGGAAAAACACCAAGAGAGGAATGTCCACTTTGCCCTTTACAGTCACAGACAAGACGACAAAGCACACCCTGTGTCAATCAACACTAATGTGGTGAGAGCCTGCGAGCCTCAATGTTGGCTGTGTAGAGATTTCAAGCTCTGCTGTGGAAAGGAAATATGCTAGACATCTAGGGAACTATGACTGGATTTAAGAATAGGGGATGAAGGCAAAAAAATTTCACAATAAACTTTTCGAATGATGATCTCTTAAGCTCCATTTTCTAATATATTCAAAGAGAAGGTCATGTTCAGCAGCAGTGAAGTTTAAGGCACTAATCCTTCACTAAATTATTTCAAGACATTGAAATTTTATTTTAATTAGATGGCTTAAGTCATTCACAATGTACTTCTGGACTACTTTTACAACTTGGTTTTGGTAGCATTAATTTGTAACACTCCATGTTTAAACTACACATAAGAGTACACATAAATACAAGACGGAGACATAAAAGATAATGATTTTATTGTAATCCAACTTAATCTATATTCCTGGCACTATTATACTCATAAAATATGCATTGAAAACTCTAGGTGGGAGTTCTATTTTCATTTATATCTAAATAGTCCAACAAGGTGACACTGAACCACTTCGCCCTGCTGGAAAGTATTTCACCTGGCAATAGCCCAAAGCCATTCAACTCTGAAAGTGTTGTTAGAATAAAGAAAAGTACATGTAGGTAAAATGCCACATTTTCATTATTACAGACACAAAGAGATACACTGCTAATTATTTTCCAAAATCATCCTGGCAATATCATGAAAATAAAAATGAAGAATAAATATCAAATTCCATTCCTGAAGCTTAGTATTTCTAGAAATGTTTTACAAATAAAATGAACCCCCTGAGACATTCTGTGAATAAATTATTTAGGGTCCACAAAAACTTGGATATCAGGGAATGTGCCATCCTTTTCTTAGAACTTCTCTATTACTGAGAAGTCATACAGCACTGAAATCTGCTTAGCTTTGTGTAACTCAGAGGTTCTCAAACTAAGTAAGCAAAACATCTTGTTTTCATGTCTGTGGTGCATCTTCTCTGGATATAGAGTTCTGGGTTGACAGACTGTTCTTTTCTTTCACCACTTAAAACAAGTCATTGCCACTGCCTTCTGCTTTCCATTATTTCTGATAAGTTAGTGAACATTCATCATTGCTCTGTATATAATGAATTTTTTCTCACTGTTGTCATGATTACCTCATTGCTTTGACTTTCAGCATTTTTACTATTGCCCAAAAAACAAAAGTGTGCTTTTCTTTGCATGTCTCCCACTTACGGTTTGCAAAGGTTCTTGAATCTTCAAGTTAATATTTTTCACCAAATTTGGGAATCTTTTATCCATTATTTGTTAAAATATTGTTTCATATGCCAGTCTCTTTCTTGTCTCTTTCTGGGACTGCAATCACAGGTATCTTATATTGCTTGATGTGTCCCAGAAAGAGACAAGAAAGAGACTGGCATATGAAACAATATTTTAACAAATAATTCTATTTATTTCTTCTACATTCTTCAACTAGAGTCATATCTATTGATCCCTTTTCACATTCACTGGCCTTTTCTTCTTTCTTCTTCAATTTGCTGTCAGGCCCATATTGCAAAAATTTCTATTTTAGATATTTTACTTTTCAATTCTAGAGTTTCTATTTGGTCCTTTTGTAAACTTTTCATTATTCAGCTGAGATAATCCATTTGTTCACTCCTGATGACAAAATCCTTAATTCCTCTGACAAATTAATAGTAGCTGTTTTTAAAGTACTTGCTATTCCCACAGCTGTGTCTTCTTAGGGTCTGTTTTCATTGACTCCTTCTTCTCTTGTTTATGTTTCATTTTCCTGCCAGAATTTTTTTAGTTGCACTGACCATACTGGATGACATATTTTAGGACTCTATTGTGTTGTCTTTCTGCAATAACAGACTGTTAATTTGTGTTTTTAAAAAGCAGTTAAATTAGCAGTTAGTTACTGGCTAATCAGCTTTAACATGTAGAGGCTTGACTTTTACACTCTGGTAGGCTAGGTCTGTTTCCATTTTGCCCTCTGTCCAACAGAACAATTTATTTTACTCAGAAAAGCCTATAAAATGCTATTATTCTAGCCACAGAAATGAGTGTTGCACAAACAAAACAGAATGAAAAAGTATTCTTTATGTGAGTATAGGTTTTTAAGAGGTCCAATTCTTCTTTTATAATTCTGAAAGCTACTCAAAGTACATCCTTTACTGAAAAGTTGGTGAGTTATTAGGTAGTACAAATTCACAGCATGTGTAAATCAAGCTTTATTTTCCCCATATGGGCAGAAAAGTCATAATACCCAATCTAAATCACCAAATAAGAAGCAAAGCACCTAACGATTCTCTGCTGAAGTTAAAACAGAATCTTTTCAGCTTTTTCACCTACTTTCTTACAAAAGTTGCCTTTTATCAAAAATCAAATATAACAAAATGCTTGCATATAATACAGAACTGATTTGCTCCCATCTTTACCATCTTTGATGAATTAGTTAACCTCTATAAGTAGCTTTTTTCTTTCTTGTAAAATACTATAACAACAGGTACCTCTTTAGCACAGCATCAGGTACAGAGCTATCGCTCAGTAAATCAGTGTTTCTGTTTTTGAGATTGGGTCTCATGACATCACTATTGCACATAGGCTAGACTCAAGGTCCTGACCTGAAGTGGTCCCCCAGGCTTGACCTTCCAAGTAGCTGAGATTACAGGTGGGAGTCACCATGCCTGACTAGTAAATAGCTATTTTTAAAGGTGGAGACCTCTACGTAATGAGGTGGAAAAATATTTAATCCAACAACTAAAATAGAGTTTTTCTGTTCTACCTAATTAGAGGCCAGCTAAAATCAAAACTCACAGCACTTGCTATGACTCAGCTCATTCTACATAACAAGAACGGCATGTCCACAAGCTAAAATAGTAATAGGTCCAAAAGAAAAACCCGTGATTCTGCACCCACCCTATCCCACTGCCACCTGAAATCTGCTCCTTCTACTGGTAAAACGGGCTGACTGCATATCTGGCCTCATGTTCCACTCAGCTGCCTACACTAGGAACCTCAGGACCCTCCTCTACACTTCCTGTCCTCTCTAATCAGCCATCAACCCATTCTGCCTCTTCACCCTCACTCAAAACCTCTGCCATCTCCACAACCCCAAAGTCACTGCTTTAGATGATATCTTTATCCCCTTTTGCCTATACCATTCCCAAGAGCCTCCTTAAAACCTTTCCCTGCTTGTAAATACATGTTTTATACCACCAGCAGAATCATCCTAAAATGAATCTGAGTCCTTTGTCACCTATAAGCCCCCAGTAGTTTCCCACTGCCTAAAAAAATGAACTCCATGCTCAGAAGCAGCCTATAAAATGTTGTGCTATAAGCCCAGTTGTGCTTTCATGCTTTCACCCCAGTCCTTCTCCGACTCTTCAGCTGAAGCCTCTGACCCTTCAGCTCACTCTTGTCTGGAACAGCCTGAGTTCAGAGCTCTGTGAAGATTTTTCCCTAGGGTAATCTTCTCTTCCTACCAAATGCCTATTCATCCTTATACTAGTCCATTCTCACATTGCTGATAAAGACACACCTGAGACTGGGCAATGTACAAAAGAAAGAGGTTTAAAGGATGAACAGTTCCACAGGAAGGCCTCACAATCATGATGGAAGGCGAGAAGGAGCAAGTTACATCTTACATGGATGTCAGCAGGCAAAGAGGGAGCCTATACAGAGAAACTACCATTTTAAAGCCACCAGAACTTGTGAGATTTATTCACTATCATGAGAAAAGCACGGAAGAGACCCACCCCAATAATTCAATTATCTCTCACTAGGTTCCTCCCACCACACATGAGAATCGTGGGAGCTATAACTCAAGATGAAATTTGGATGGGGACACAGCCAAACCATCTCAATCCTTAAACAGTTTACATCGCCTTCTTTGTGAAGGGTTCCTGTCTAGCACAAGGTTCATAATTCTCCACTCTGCCTTTATTATAGCACTGATTGCAAGGTGCTGTAATTACTTATCCATAGGTCTATTGCATCCTCAGGACTGTGTGCTCCCAGGAGACAATGGCAATGCCTGGTATAGGATCTGGCTCAGCATAGGTGCTCAAGAAACATTTGTTGAATTAATAAATGAGTATAGGGCCGGGCGCAGTGGCTCACGCCTGTAATCCCAGCACTTTGGGAGGCCGAGGCAGGTGGATCACGAGGTCAGGAGATCGAGACCATCCTGGTCAACATGGTGAAACCCCGTCTCTACTAAAGATACAAAACATTAACTGGGCATGGTGGCGCGTGCCTGTAGTCCCAGCTACTTGGGAGGCTGAGGCAGGAGAATTACCTGAACCCAAAAGGCGGAGGTTGCAGTGAGCCGAGATTGTGCCATTGCACTCTAGCCTGGGTAACAAGAACGAAACTCCGTCTCAAAAAAAAATAAATAAATAAATAATAAAAAATAAATGAGTATAACTTTTAAAAAAATTTTCTGTAGCTAACATTCAATAGATATGTGGCATTTGAACATTAAGCCCAAAGATGAAAAATAAGAACAGAACAAAATATCTGCCTCACAGTAAATCCCACCACCCAAGGGAACTAATCAGATAAAACAAAGAGGTTTAGTATTAATTTCAATCATCTTTAGTATTAATCTCAGTCATCTTTATCTCCATTCCTTTGATACCAAGAGAAATGAAAATCTTTTATTTTTACACAATCAAGGTCACGTCTACGCCATTCAAAGCCCATTTTAGTAACTCTTAGCTTTTCCTAGAGCATACATTTTGGTTATAATGCTTTCTTTTCAGATCATCTAAAGTTAAAAAAAAAATCATCTTAACTTGGTTTTTGTCAACCAAAGGTTAATATTGGATACTTTAATCACAAAATTCATGTTTGGCACTGGGTCTTGGCAGAACGCCCCACGTGTAATTTCTCTGGGACTAAATTACTCATTTCTAATATAAACATAAGAATAAAGCAAAAATCAGTGTTGTGTAAACAAAATATGTTATTTTTTAGTTCTCAACAGAAAACTCATGCAACCTCATTTAATCACCGTTTCAATGAGACCTGGGATTTTAATGTGAGACAGACAAACCAGGATCCCATGTTAAGCAGTCAGCATAGTCCAAAAGAACCCCATACTCAGTAGCCTTTTTCCAGTCACATTTTTAAGCAGTCTGGCATCACTTTTTCCAAATACAGAACCAAGTATTCCTGATTCTTATCGTCATCCAAACAACTGCAACCAGCTGTCAAAACTAGACCTAGGAATCAAGTCCGTCTATAGGGAGTCCCCTCAAAGCTACTAAGCATGCCTGCTTTCATCAACAAGTATTCATGACCCTATTGTCCAAAATTCCAACTCTGCCAACCACCTCATTTTAGAGAGAGAGAGAAAAAGAAAACAGAGAGAGAGAGAGAGAGAAAGAGAGAGAGATTCTTTAAAATCCTTTAATTTTTCTTCATTTTAACGCAATCAAAATTAGGTAACCTCTCATAAGAAAATTAATTATCTCCCCCTCTTTGGGGATTTTATTTTGTAGCCCCCCCAATAATGTATTTATTACAAACACAAGACATTTCTTTTGTTGCCATAATCCTCACCTATTGTCTAATCTGCAAAAGCAATTCTCTACTTTTTTAAAAGTAAAATCATGGACTCTTCCTTTTCCGCTTCCTTATTGAGAGCTTCATGTCCGAGGCTTTGCTCTCTGGATTCCCATCAGAAAGTTCCTATAAAATCCTCCCTACCTTATGCTCTGCTTCTGGAGCATTAGGTATGACATCCGCCATGGCCTTAGCCACTGTAGTGCTCAGAGAAATGGGAAAACCATCGTGGAGAACTTCAAAAGTCCATAAGCAGAAGCTTCAGGTAATAGAAAGAGAGTGTTACTTGCTTTTCAGTTGCCTAAGATCAAAATCCCACACACAGGTCTGCTGTGTTGCAAAGCCCAACTCCACCAGTAGACATGTTTTTCTTTACACTTAAAAGAGCTGTCCAAACTAATTAAGGCATTTGCATCTTCTCCTTGACAACACTCTTAAAAGCCCACCTGTTGTGTGAAATGCTTCTGCATGACTAAGTCTCTTGCACTCCCCCTTTTCTGTGTTCCCTTTGGAGCACATGACTTCATAAAGCTTGTCTCTTTGCCATATGCCTCCCTACTCCCAAACAAGTTGAAAATGATGCTTCTTGCAACACTCCAAGCCTCCTGGTAAAAGATGCAGCGGTCGATACAAGCTCAAGTATTTCTTACTCCTCATTCCCAAGGTCAGGCGAGAAAGCCAACTTGTATTGCCTTGCCTACTTTCCCTCTCATCAGCCTTTACTAACAAAAATCATAATCCCAAAGGTATGAAGATGCCACTTGTTTAAATCAGAATCAATTTGTGCACATTACATGAAAAGTGTTGACAAATTCTTAACAGTTATTATTACTTAGAGTCCAAATTACAGTGCTGATTACCAAGAAAATCATCAGTGAGGGTCTGGGGCAGCTATGTCATGCCTTTGATTAGCTGACTGCCAAAAAATGCTTGAACCTATTGTACAGTTTATGAAACACTTTACATATATGACCTCATTTCACTCTCAGAAGAAGTCAGTGAGGTAGATTTTATGAGACTCATTTTACTGAATGGGGAAACTGAGGCTCAGAAGTTTGTGTAATTTGCCCAAAGTTATAAAGACAGTACTTAGTAGGACTAACACTTCCATGAAAATGTCTCAATTCCTAGTCCTACCCTGTTCCCATTATACCACGTTCATTTAGGCCAGGGGAATACTCAAGTCACGTTTTATTCTGCCTCCTTCATTTTGGCTTTAGTTTGGCTGGTCATTGGCTGTTTTTGGTGTTCTGTTTGTTTCATTTTACAGACCAAACTGTGACAAGGACTTCTTTAGTAAGCCTGAACAAATAAAAGTTATTTCTTCTCTTTTTCTGTTGAAGTAAAAATAGAATTTGCAAAATGTAATAGCAATCACTGATTCCTGTCTGGACTAGCTAGAGTTTAAAAAGTTGGAAGACCTCACCCACAGCAGTTCCAAATGCAATCCTTTACATTTAGGTAATTATCAATTATCTTTCAAATTCATATTAGCCAGGGAACCAATACAGCCAGCCTACCAGAAGCTTCAAACTGCAGAGCAGCTGGAGTTCGGGTCATGAAGTAACATAACTATGGAATTATGCAAGTAAATACCGTCCTCATTCACGTAACATTTGAAAAATAATTGCTTTAAAGGAAATAATGGAATATCCTGCAATATCCCTGCAAGGTTCATTTTCAAGTTCCTATATTTCACTACACAGAAACACACATACACGTAATTGAGGAGGTAAGCTTCCTCGCTTACATACCAGTCTAACAATAAACAAGCTGGAAGTCAATCACTCTATTCATGCTAAGCTGCGGACATACACACTCGTTATTATCTGTGAGACTGACTGTGCCACAAACCTTAGTAGCAATAAATAGTCGCAGAGGAAGAACCATCCACAGAACAAATAAAAACATGAGTGGATTCCAAAAAGTACAAAGATTTGCTCAACAAAACTCACCAGGCAGAACCAGCACTACAAAAACCTCCTTCAACTGAAGTAAAATGTTTCTGGCAACTGCAAATAGTTAAAATTTCCTATTTTCTGATTATTCTAAGTGCTTACCTCTGCACATCCGGTCTCCAGCTGGGTTGGTCAGGACAAGAAATTGCCTAAGAAAGGCAGTCCTCACAATCTTTTCAGACCAGTTTAGCAATTTGCAAAATGGAGAAGGCTTACCATGACAGAAAAAAAAAATAAGAAGAAGGTAGCCTCGGCAGTAAAAATACCAAAAGCCACAGATACGAACCCACCAGCTCAAGTACAGAAATGGAATCCACATCACAATAAGAAAAATTCTACTGGGGAGAAACAGGAAAAATAAACAAATAAAATCAGAGCACTTCTATCTTCATGTCCATATGGGGCAAACTGAATACAAAGCTTCACAGAGAAACAAAAATTTGATAGTGATAATTTCTCAAAAGCATGGTGTATCACTTAGGATTAGCTTCAACTGCAAATGAAGGAAAAAGCAAAAGAACAATGGTTTAAAGGAGACAGACATTTACATCTCACACAGAAAGAAGCTTGATGAGACCCAAGACTAGTGTGGCAACTCCAGGACCCACACGTCTTTGTGTTCTACAGTCCTTAGCACATGGCTTCCCCAGCGTGGCTTAAAAGGGCCTCTCAAACAACCATTACATTTATATTCCTGCCAGATTACAGGAAGAAGAGTGCAGAGATGCAGGCATTCTGCCTCTAAGATATCCCTGCGTACACCCCAAAAGCTACAACTAACTTGTATGACTAGTGCAAGTGAACTTGGGAATAGCAAAATATCTCTTTACAACTGGTATTTGCAATTGTTGGAAGGTAAATATTTTACAGCTCAAAGGAATTCAGGGCCTTGGGGTCCATGCAAACATCCAACAAATATTTAGAAAATACCTACTTTTGGCCGGGCGCGGTGGCTCAAGCCTGTAATCCCAGCACTTTGGGAGGCTGAGGCGGGTGGATCATGAGGTCAAGAGATCGAGACCATCCTGGTCGACACGGTGAAACCCCGTCTCTACTAAAAATACAAAAAATTAGCTGGGCATGATGGCGCGTGCCTGTAATCCCAGCTACTCGGGAGGCTGAGGCAGGAGAATTGCCTGAATCCAGGAGGCGGAGGTTGCAGTGAGCCGAGATCACACCATTGCACTCCAGCCTGGGTAACAAGAGCAAAACTCCGTCTCAAAAAAAAAAAAAAGAAAGAAAGAAAGAAAATACCTACTTTTCCCAGACGCTGGGTTCTGTGCTGGAGAACAGCCCCTGCCTTCAGGCATGGGCAGTTCAGTGACCACCAGTCCCTAAAACAACTAGAAGTGACATTTATGAACATGCATGCATAACGTCTTCTTCTTTAAGTTTACTTGGAAATAACCTCAAACTTAGCAAAACACAGCAAGAATAAAATTGCTTATCAGATCTACCAACCATCAACACCTTATCACGTTGGCTTTACTACCTATTGTCATTGTCACTTACTCATTTTCTCCCTCTTCCTTTCCTTACTATTTCTCTTCCTTCTCATCCTTCTCATCGTTCCTTCTCCCTCTTTCCTTTCCTTCCCTTTTCCTTCCTTCACCCACATACATTGGAGAGTAAAATAGACATTATTACCCCTTCATCCCTAAATAGTTTAGCCTATTATTTCCTAAGAATAAGAATATCCTCTTGCCTAACTATAGTAAAATTACGTCACCAACTAACTCAGTGAAGTAATCTATAGAAATGTTTTTCCTGGTCCAGGATCAAATTCAAGATTATGTACTACACTGGAATGCCATGTCTATTTAATCTGGACCAGTTTCTCAGTCTTTTTTTCTCTTTCATGGTGTTGATGATTTTGAAGAGCAGGAGACAGTTACTTTAGAGAACACATGGTCGTGGAACAGAAAGACGATGCGAGTGACCCTTCTCAGTCCATTGCATCAGGAGGCACACTATCACGGTTGGCCCCCTTTGATTCCTTGTCTAAGTTAATGTCTTCCATCGAACTTTTCTAGTGGAAAGTTACTATTTTTCTGTTGTCAACTGATAGCTTGTGAGGAGATACTTTGAGATTCTATAAATAACCTGTCCCACATCAAACATTCACACACTAGTTTTTATAATCATTCATGATTCTTGACTGTCTCAAGTATTATTATGATAATTGAAAAAAATGGTGATTTTCTAACTCCATCATCCCTGCTTTATTTATTAGGTAATATTTTATTGTAAGGAAGAGTTTACCTTTCTAATCTATTTATTTGTTTATTTGTTTAAAACAATTTATATTAGTAGGAACTCATAGACCCTTATTTTTTTCAAAGGGCTAAAATCCACAAAAGTTGCTATTTATTTTGAGGTGTACCAAATTCGGCCAAATGAAAGTCAAGGAGGCTTCTGCGTCATGTTAAAACAACTTTTTTCTGAGCAGTTCCTTGCTTTCTGGCACAACAGATAATGTATTTAGAAATCCGAGAGACCTCTGGCTTTCTTGATGATGCTCAAATGGAGTTCACTTTATTTTATACACGGAAAAACAACCTAAACATTTCTCCCCCATCTGAAAGCCCACCAGAAAACAGATGCAACTCTGAACAAGATAGATTCTACATTTTTTCAATTAATTGTCATTTATGAATAGCTATTGGCATCTCTTACATTCCTGAAATTAAATATAACAAAGAGAATGCCCCTAATAGTAAGTAGGCAATAACTTCGGTTCAAGCTACATGCAATGTATAATACTTTCATTTAAATGTCAAGAAAATCCAGAACACATTTCAAAGAGTTTAATATAGACACACAGAATTGTGCATTTTCCCCCATTAACATGTGGCTCTAAAAATAAATATAAGAAAAAGTATCTCTCCCAATACAAAGGTAAAATTCTTCTCCTAGCATCTTCATTATGCCACTCTATCTCTTTCCTTTCCATCCACAGAAATTAAGGGACATGGCAAAAAATAAATTATAAACTATCATTAGTTTATTGAAGCATGACATAAATATATTAATATAAGGCTGGGGACACCAATATAAATATATGTTGTTATTCCATATGCAATGGGCACACAATGATGAACAAAGACCCAGGCCTCACCTTCTAGGCTTTTAGAAGATAGAAATCCACACATAATTCTAAGAAAAAGAAAAACAAGAATGAGCTAAATGGTATAACTGAAACAGAAGACCAA
The DNA here is from genome assembly GCF_049354715.1 of Callithrix jacchus. NCBI lineage: Eukaryota > Metazoa > Chordata > Mammalia > Primates > Cebidae > Callithrix > Callithrix jacchus. Next base: position 150,769,648 of record NC_133507.1, read on the forward strand.
ACTGTGGACAACCAGAAGGAAGGGATGACTCATTGCAACTGGATACCGGGAAAGACTTCGGCAGAAGAGGGGCAACTTCATCTGCCGTGAGAGGAGTATGATACCTGGAGCAGAGCAGGCAACTGACAGAAAAGGATATTTCAAAGTTCTGAAACAATATTAGCAAAGGCATCAATCATCAAAACACACAACTGTGGAGCATGGTCTGGAATGTAGGGAAGGATACAGAGAGAGATGAAGAAGATGGTTTATGAGCTTGAACCAAAACATCAAAGCAACTCCTTAGCATCTGATAAAGGCACTTCTTTATAAACACTAACCACACCAAGTGGGAGGAAATGGTTTCACCTAATCACTGACATTTCAGTTCATTTGGCCCTGTTCTCTACAATCTGCTCACATCCAATGTGCAAAAGACTACAGAAAAAAAATGAAATAAAAGGGAAAAAAGGTATCAACCAAATGATATTTTCCCAGATGAAAAATTATCCAAACTGCATCTGTCCAAACAAACATAAAAATTCCCAACTTCTGAGTATTCAGATGCAATTTTTTTTTTTAAATCACAAAAGGAACCTTTCTTTCTTAGGACTCTTGGCAGTTTTCAACACATACCATTGGACAAATTGCTTTTATTTAAAGATGAGCTAGAAAACCATTTGATATCATATCAGAGCCGGTATCAACTGACTGTTCAAATCAGAGGACTGTGCTGCTTTCAACATTATTGCACCAAACCACAGGGGAAAACAAAAACGGTTCTACATCAACATTAAAAAGCTCACAGCATCTGGGGATACTGCATCTTCCACATCTGCCTGATTTTAAACTCAGAACTGGCGGTAGAGGTGGCTGGTGTGATGTTGCCAGTTTTCTTGTTTTCCTTAACAGAACTCTGATTTTGTTGGGGGCAAAAAAGTTCCCAGTTAAAATATTTTCTATCCCAAGCAACTATTTGGTCACATGTCACAGTTCTCATCCCTGAGATGTTAGTATCCTTCTGGGCAGGGCTCGAGGGAAAGCTTTGGTTTTCCTAACAAAAATGGAATGACTATAAAGACCCTCATATTTGCCCTTTTAAGCGTCTTACAATGCAAGTTTCCTCTGTAATAACATCGATCTACTTGGCATTTAACTGATTGAAACCTTCTTGAGCACAGGGACTGCTTCTTTACACATACTTTAAAACTTAGTTTGGCTCCTCACAAAAAAACAAAAGGTCAGTCAACATTTGCTGAAAGTAAAGCCTATGGGAAATGAACATGAGGAGAAGCACTGTGACATATCCAAATCACAATCGGTGTACTTTTACCCGGCGGTAATCTGCATTAATCAATTCAAGAGTGCCCAGATCTTTCGAGTATCACAATCCTTTTCAAATCCAAAATGTTGCTGACCCGCACATAGTACTTTGATGCTCAATGACTGAAAATGTGCTTAAAGTCCAAATGCCACTGTGAATCAATAATGATTTCAAATAAGTATTTCTTTAAATAAGGCACATGGGATTTGAAAAGTAGTTGACATGTTTGCAAGGCACTGTATTTTTTTTTCAGGGTATAGGAAATGCATAATGCACAGAGGGTTAACAGTGGCCTGGAAATAATTCCATAGCCCTCTTGAGTTCCAAGATCCATTGGTCAAGAATTACTAGTCAATACCAAGAGCACTGTATCTGAGTCTGGTCCACCGTCACTACACCACCCAGAACCCCCAACAATGTGAGTTTTAACATAGCCACGACTTTGCCTTTCACTTTGGCCAAACTTAGTTTCAAATTTCTAAAGCAAGCTTATGCTCATATTTATAATGTGAAAATTTTCTTAAATGTTAACACTTATGAAATCGTTATGCTACATAAAAATTCCCGAGTGTGAGATACACAAAGAAATGCAAGAGATGAAAAATAATTTTCTCTATCACACATTTTCATATTTACCATTAGGCATTAAAAGCTTCAAATCAAAATTAAATTTCCTATGTAGGGGCCAATGGTTAAAATAAAAAAGACAAATAGCATCAGTTTCTTAAATTAGCAAAAGCAGGCATCTGCTAAAGTTCTAAGGTAGACATTCAGTGCACTTTACAAGAAATCAACAATATGTCAATTTCTTCCAGTCCTTGGATCAAAATAAGTCCATGTGTTCTCTTCATCTATAACCCAAGAAATAAGTTTTGATGGCCATCTAATGCAAAGATAATGGCTTCTTAACCATAAGCTAAAAAAAAGAGAGATAAGTTTAAAGGAAAAAAACACACAAAGAAAGCAATGCCTTTGAAGAAACAGCCAAATTTGTTTTTGTCCAATTCATTTGTATCTTCCAACCCAGCAAGAGCTCACAGTCACCGAAAAAGGAAGATGGGAGAAAGTAGAGGTGTTGATGACTCCTTGGGAAAGCTATAAAAAAAAATGTCTAAAAGGCTCAGCAGTTAGAAAGAGTTCAAAGAAATTCAGGAACTTCAGTTCCATTAATTACAGGGAAGGGAGGAAGAGAGAAGGAAGAAAGGAAGAAAGTTGTTTTTGTTCTTGTTTTTGTTTTGTTTTAGTTGGGGGCAGAAAACACAGATGTGGTTGCAAATAACAGAGCAATTCTACTTACTTGCAAAGTTGGGATCCCTGTCAGTGCAAATGAATTTTAATATCCAAAAGACTCGCTCTAAGTCTCATCGTCTGCTTGCCTACTCCTAGGACCTGCCAGCAAATATCCTTTCCAGTTCAGAACAAATACATATCTCAGGGGCGAGCCCCTGTTCAGCAAGGGCATTGAATTACATTATGAAGAAAAATGCCAATTCTCTGGGCCAAGGAGTAAAGACATCAGCACTGAGCCTGAGCTATTTACCATTAACACAGTAAAGAGAAGGAGACATAAATTAGTAGGTTTTTTAAATTCTGTATTCTTCATTCCCTAGACTGCCTTACTTCCAGAAAACCCCAGAGATGTATCAGTCAGTCTGTCAACTTCCTAAAACAGATATTGGCTGTACTCTATGCCTGAATATTTAAATATAATTTCCCCAGGAAGATTCCCACAAGGGGAATACTAATTTGAATTTTCTTTGGTTGCACAGCACTTCCCCAAATTTGCACTTTTGCAAAGCCATTCATTTCTACAAAGCATCAAGTTCCTAGAGAAAAGACAAGGAGGTGGGTGGGGAAGGGGGTAGGGGGTGCCAAGCTAACTAATGCCAGATGAACTTTCCTGGATCCAGAGCGCTTTGTTTTCAAGATTTCTGTCTTGTGTTAAATCAAAGTAGCAAAGCAGGTCTTAAAAACTGGGGAACTACATTCTCTACCCAGAAGGTCAGGACTGCCAAAGTTGGAGGTATTTAACTTTCTGGGCTAAAGAATCCACACTATCCTAGTGTGAACTTACAGAGCCATTCACATTTTTAACCAACAACTACAAATGTTTCTTAAGAAATGAAGCTCAGACAGCGTTAAGGCCATGCCTTCTTTGACTATTTTGGACAAAGTGGCTATTTGCATCCCTGACACTACTTTCACTCCAGGCTCAGAGATAAGAGGGGTTCGTTTCATAATGTGTACCAAAATTACTTTATTTGTTTTGGATGCAGTAAAAGCATCATTACTTAAAATGACACTCTGCTTTTTCAGTGCAGCAATTTGGCAGGAAGGTGAGAGTGACATCCAAGTTATAAAAATCTTAAGATTTCTAGCAGATGCCAATAACAGGACTACACCCTCATGAGCAACAAAGACCAAAAAGCCTTTCTCCAAAGATGGGCCAGAACCTGGAAGCTGTGGGCCAGGACTATGGCAAAATGAGGATATCTTCGTTCAAAGTCACTTAATAAAGTAAGGTATTTCTCTTAAGAGAAATTCCAAGGGAAACAATGTGTACCCTTTCTCTGCCCTTCAGTTAAGCATACACACTTTTTACACAGAAAGGGTAACCATACACAGGGACACTTGCGCATCCATGGGTTTCTGGTATTTTGGAGAGCTTAGGCATGGCTCCTTCACTTTTCCCCAGACATCTGCTCTGCCCCACACATCGCCTTTTGTGAAAGAAAATTTTTAAGTTCGAACATCAATTGGTTCAAGGGAAATTGTACCTGCGTATCATTTAGTTCTATGGTTGCAAGCAATAAACACCAACTCTGCCTCACTTAAGCATGAAGAAAAAATATTAGAGTAACACTGAATTGAAAGGAGAGGGAGAGGCGCGAGCTCAGAAAGGAGAGGGATACAGCCCCTCCCAGGGTCTATGCAGCAGGATGACAGATCATCTTCGGAAATGGTTGACAGCATTATGATCTCTGACTGCTTTGTCTTTTGGTCACCCTGCTGAGGATTCCAACTTCTGGGAGAAAGTGTCTAATCAATCTAGTTTGGGTCACATATAGTCCCTTTGGCTAAAGAATGGAACATTCATTAACAACAACAAACAACAAAACCTCCAAAATTGAATGGAGTCTCCCTATTGGAAGAAGGATAGAATAGTTCCCCAAAGAAAAATCAGGGTGTTGTTACCAGAAGATGGGAAATGAAGCTGAACAAATAAACAAAAACAAAAAAAAACACACAGATGTCCACTTCTGCTTCTACATAAACAGTCTTCACATTCCTATTGAACTGTTTATTTTTTCAACTTCTAGGGACAACTTTGGCAAAATCTACAACTAATGCTATTACCCAAGTCTGTGTTATGAGACCCATATAAGGAACCACAAGGTAAATTCCAGGGGCTTCAAGTTAGATAAACGTCAGGTTCCAGATAAGCTGACATACATTCTTCTTTTAAGTCATGAAGGTTAAGTAACTAGCCATGTTTCTCTTTTTCCTTGGGCTGCTAGGAAGCTCAGACCTAAAACCTTTAGGCTGTTATGACCTTAGTTATAACTCTAGTCTAGGTTTTCAAGCACAAGTAAATAACTCCTTTCATTATATGACTAGTGTTCAAAGGGTTTTATTTTGGTCTTGTTTGAATGTTTAAATGAGATGTTTCTCTTTTATTGACAAGTACTTAAAAAGCATGTGAATTTTTTCCCTTACTAACCAAAAGCCAATCTTTTCAGAACTATATAGGGGTCTAATGTGTATCTGCATTTTCTGAGTTTGTAGTTTGGCCAGGACTTCTATATTCTGTAGGCAGAAACATCCTTTTTTTTTTCTGCTACTGTGGAAATATTAAGCTTATGGAGCAGAAATGATTTCAGATGAATTTCTGGTTTCAAAAGGTACAACAGGAAAAACAGATGAGAGAGAGAGTACGCATATGAAATCTCAATGTGATTAAACTGTGCAGTAATTTCCCAAATAGTTATCAATAGGGTTCACTTGTTATGGGAAGGGGGTCGAATGGAGGAGAGAAAGAGACAACTGTCTGAAATCTATAATAGACAGCACCATCAAACTCAGACAGCTGATGGACATCTCAGGGACCAGGATTCACACAGCAGCTGTGCTTTCTTGAACCAAGTAGATGGGTTGAGGGTGGGAGGTCTAATTCATTGTTTTATGGCTCAAGCCACCATGTGAGTGAATTCCAAGTACTTTCATGCTAAAAATCATCACTATCCCATAACTGCAGAAAATGGGCAGCGTTAAGTAGACGGGTGTAAGTGAAAGCAGCAGGAGGTTTGCTCCCAGGATGACTCTAGTAAAATGTCTCCAAAGTGCTTTGTTTTTTGGTGGAAGTGGGGATTCTCTAAATACAGAGGTATTCCCACCATTATGGATGTTTTTCAGTTTGGGTTTTCTGAAACAGCATTTGACTGGTTCTTCTATTGGCTGATAATCTGTGAAGAATATGTTGAAATCCATTAAATTAAAAAATTCTTCTCCACCCTCTAGATGTCCCCCTTTTTTGGAAGTAATCTGTTCCAATGTTTGGCAGTAAAAATCCCCAAAATAAGCCAATATCATAACAATGAGAAGTTTTAGTTGCCTGGTGTGGGATACGTAGGAAACAGTGATCTGCATTTAGTTAAAAGTAGAAGAAGCCTCCCACTGGTGCCTGGAACCCCTCCCAGATGCTCTAGATTAGAAAATAGGATAAGCAGCCACACTTCTAGTTTCTGTGCATCAGTTTGTCCAGGAGAGAAGGGATGACCACAGCTCTCCACTCGAATCATGAAAACTCTAATTGTACAGCTCTCGAAAGAGTGGGGCCAGAAGTTGACCTTCAGGCACCCGAAGGTGGGCTGCCAGAGCTGTGCTTGGAGAACAATCAATGGTGCTAGACAAGTAAAATCAGTTATCACCTTGGCCTTTAAGAGTCAGAAGACCAAGGACCTGGTTCTGATTCCAATACTAGCGAACTTGAGAGGCGGCTTTTACATTGACCAAATGAAGGAGCTGAACTAGATTGGAGTCCCCTTTCAATTATCCAAAGGGCCCAGCAGGCTGTGTGACTCAGTGAGATTCAACAGGGAAAGCCCAGGACCAGCAGGAGGCCACATCTCATCCAGACGGAACGGCAGCTGCCCAGTGGTCACTATTTGAAAATTTAGGCCCTCTGTGATCTGGCATTTTTCAAAAGAATTAAGAAGTCCAGATTTTCTTATAAATTCCTCTAATTTTTAAATCCTGGAAATGAATTTGTAAAGATTTTATATACTGAAGGAGCCAAAGGAAATATTTCTACAAGCTGGAGCCGAACCTCAGGCCCACAGTTTGTCATCCTAAGGAAGTTCAAGTATTGAAGCACCCTGGACAATGGAGTGCTTCTTTACAAAACAGCTAAAGCTGTCTTCTTCCTCCACCTGGAAACTCCCAGAGCACTGGCATAGTAAATGCTACAAGTCCTGCACTAAGTAATCAGCCTGACTTTGTTTCACCTAAGGCTTCCCCAAATTATTTAAAGGCTGAAAATTCTGTGGCAAGACTCATGAGCAGCTAACTGACTGAATTCATGGAACGCATTTTGGGAAAGAGCAAACCTCTGTTGTCCACATGGCTCTAAAGTCCTGTGCTTTTATTCGTAGGGTACAGTTGGATCTGATATAGGGGAAGATATTAGTATTTAAGTGACTAAGGATATGCCAGATACTAAGCTCTTTGCAGTCCACATCCCCATTAACATGCGTGACAACCAGGAGCTAAGTGTTATAATAATATCCTTGGTTTTAAGTTGAGAAAATACATATCAGAGGCTTTGAGATAACTCCTCATCAGTGAAGCAGCCAAGATTTGTATCCATGGGTGCCTGATTAAAAATCCCATGGTCTTTCCACTGTTTAATAGTCTGAATGGGTTACAAGTGGCCTGACTTGTAACCTGAAGAAATAGTCTCATTATCTCCCAAACCGTTCACCCCTGTGGCTTCAGATTTGCTTTTATGATCCAAGCTCTCCCTCTGAAGGGCATTGTTTTTCCAACTGAGTCAGATAAACCACCAAGCATTCCACTCCTGAGCAGGGTGAGCACGTGATGTCTTGGCTGGAAGTGATAACGTATTGGTATCCAACAACCACATTCAACAGCTCAGAGACAATTTTTGGGGAGGACGCAGGTACCAGAGACAGTGCGAACTGCTTGTGTGGCTTCCTCTATCCTACCATTTCTCCCTCTTTGTGTGCACATCCTTTTTTCTCCCTCTTTGTGTGCACATCCTTTGCCCTTCCAACTCTCCAATGTGCCCTCTTCCTGGCTTTCTAGTCCATGTGATGTCCCTCAGTTCAATGTATTTCATTTCTTTCCTTCACCCCCCAAAATAGACTTAGAAGCAGAAGTCCAGTATTTTACTTGCTGTCTCAGAATAGCCACAGGTACAGGTTCACAGGGGACTCTTGGTTCACACCTGCTGTTCCCGTTAATTAACAATGCCTTCATCACCTCAACAGGGTGATGTGCCACGTCGTTTCCTTACATATCTAATGAACAAAATCTTATATTGCTTACCCTTGACTTTAAAAGAGGTTGAGTTGAATATCTCAAGTTTTCCTCCTTGAGGGGCAAAATGTTTTTAAACTACTAGATTAAAGTCATTTTGCGAATGTTTCTCATTAGCTTTTTACTGAGGGTCAATGGCCACTGCTGAAGTTATTCCATCCTGTCTAGTTTTTAGTTGCCATATTCCCGAGAAAAACAACTGTCTCCCAAGGAATCCAGACCCTACATCTGCTATGCACATTACTTTGATCCACAAACTAGAATCAAGACCTACTAATGGTTTTGTATGATGAATTCCCTCTATGCTTTCTGTCACAGGAGGGAAAAAAAAAAAAAAAAAAAAAAAAGAAGGCAGCCCAGCCAGTCACAGGGGCCACATCCCAGAAATTTACCCTTTCAACAGCAATATCTCCTGAGTCTACTGGCCATGGAGGCTGGAGCCACACACTGCGATACATAGGCAGAGCTGGAAAAGGCCTCAGATGACTGAGCCAGCTGGGAGAGTCAGCTGGAACACCAACATGCTAGAAAGAGGGAAAAATGCATGAACTGGGAGCACAAAGGAGAAACAGGGCCATCCAGAATGAGGAATATCAACAAGGCAACGTGAACATCCACCCTCTGGTCTGGATTTGTTCTCTTGTTCAACCACTGGTTTGACTAAGATCCTCAGGCAAACTGAGATGGACGAAAAATGCCATTTCAAGAATTAAATGAAGAAATGTTTTAAAAGAGAATACCAAGAAAAATTACAGAGTTCATTATTTATATTCTGGGTTCGAACTTTAATTTCCAGTAAAAAGGAAATGAAAATGACAGAGAATTCTCAGGACGGAGAAGAGAAACAATATATTGTTTAGTTCTCCCAACATCTAGCACTATGCCTGGCATATAATGAGGATTTCACATACACATTTGTAACAGCTTTGTAGAGATATAGTTGACATATAATACGCTGCATAATTTGGTTTGTTTTCAGTGTATGTAGAAACCCATGAATCCATCACATAATCAAGATGTTGAACAAATCCATCACCCCCAAAACTTACCCCAGTCCACTTTCAGGCCTCTACCTCCAAGTCCATCCTCAGGTAACTACTAATCTGCACCAATCATTTTACCTTTCCACCAGTAGCATATGGGAGTTCCTGTTTTCCCACATTGTCACCAAGAGTTAGCATGGTTGCAGGTTTCTTTTTTTTAATTTCAGTTTTTCTAATAGTTGTGCAGTGATACCTCATTATGATTTTAATTCACATTTCCCTAATGGCTAATGACACTGAACATCTCTTCGTGCCATCTATAGATCTTCTTTGTTCAAATCATTTCCTGGTTTTTAAAAATTGGATTATCTTTCTTATTACTGAGTTTTGAGTTTATTTATCCTAGATCTAAATACTTTAATACATATATGAACGGCAAGTATTTTCTCCTGGCCTGTATCTTACCTTTTCATTCTTTTATCCATATCTTTTAAAGAGCAGAAGTTTCCAATTTTGATAAAGTCCAATTTTTTCTTTGTTGAGTATACTTTTGTCATTGTTGTAAGAAATCTCTGCCCAACCAAGAGAAACTTTGAGAGTAGTGAATAAGTTCGCCGCCGAGTGCAGCAATGTTTACACAGACACGCACAGTCACGGAGATCGGCTGCTTCTGTCTAGAAGTTTTATAACTTTAGGTTTCATATTTAGGTCTATGACCCATTTTGAGTTAATTTTTGTAAATGGCATGATGAATGGATTGAAGTATCTGGGCTTGTTGATGTTGCCACTGTCATTTTGCATATGAATATCTAATTGTTCCAGCATCATTTGTTGAAAACACTGTTATCCTTTCTCCGGTTGCTATGGTCTGAATGTTTACGTTCTCCTCAGGACTCATGTGCGACTCCTACTGCCCAAGGTAACAGTATGAGGAGATGAAGTTTTTGGGAGGTCATGGGAGTGGAGCCTTCATGAATGGGATTAGTGCCCTTACAAAATGGGCCTAAGGGAGCTCATCCAGCCCTTACCTCACGTGAGGACACAGCATTAAGGCACCATTTCTATGAACCAGAAATAGGCCTTCCCCAGACACTGAATCTGCTGACATCTTGATCTTAGACTTCCAGCTTTCAGAACCATGAGAAACAAATGTCTGTAGCTTATAAGCTGCCCAGTCTAAGGGATTTGTTATAGCAGCCTAAGCAAACTAAGACACTAATGAACTATCTTCTCTGCACCCTTTGTCAAAATCATATATATTTCTGATCAAAAAGCATAACTCTTAATAAAAGCCCTCATGGACAGCTGCTAAAATTTAAAACATGCATACTCTTCGATCCAGCCATATCAAATGTGGCAGTTCAGCCTAAAGAAATGCAGGCACCAATAGGTCAGGACATACACAAAAAATTATAGCAGGATTAATTACAAGGGAAAAAAAAACAGGACATTAATGCAACCCAAATACTCCCTCATGCAGAAATGGGAGAATGAGTAAATAAATTACGATCCAGCTCCACCACAAACCTCGACACAGGTGCTAAAAGGAAGGAGTGGGCACTACATATATTGACCGGAAAAGATACCCAGGAAACATTGTAAAGTAGAAAAATCACCACTAGACAGACAATATGGGTTTCTTTCATGCGTAGAATTGGGAATGGGGAAAGGCACAAGATTACTAACTTCTTTACATACTAAACTGACCGATTTGTTACCCTAAGCAGACATTATTTTGTAATTTTTAACAATCAAGAAAGCAGTAGACATGACATGGAGCAGATGTAGAGTAAATTCTGATTGCCATTTATTTATTTATTTATTTATTTTGGTGGCTGGTCAAGTAGAGATAAATATCTTGGTGTGTGATAGATACCCAAAAGAAAATTAAACTGTATCCCCTCACAATGTACATGTTGAAATTCTAACCCGTAGTACCTCAGAATGTGACCTTACTTAGACATAGGGTCATTGTACATGTAATTAGTTAAGATGAGGTCAGCAAGGATGACTGGGCCACTAACCCAGTATGACTGGTTTCCTTCTAAACAGGGGAAATTTGAACATAAAGACATACATGCAGGGGGAACACCACATAAATACTGGAGTGATGCTGCCACAAACCAAGGAATGCCGGAGGTTTCCAGTAAACCAGCAGCAGCTAGGAGAAAGGCAGGAGCTACGTCTCCTTCACAGCACTAAGGACAAATTAACCCTGCCAGCCTCTTGATTTCAGACTGTCAGCCTCCAGAATGGTGGGACAATCCATAGTATCAATACCACCCAGTTTGTGATACTTCGCTGTTGTAGCTCTAGGAATAAATACATTAAGCTACCAAGAATTTATGTCCACAAGCAAAATAGCTACCACCAGGACAAGGCCCTATTCAGCTCCTAGGAAACAACCTCAGAAAACTTAGAAACAGCAGTTGCTACTGCCCATGTTATAGGTGGCTTGTACAGCAGGACTTCACTGTCACCTGAGAAAAAGTAGGCCCATTCCTGATGTAAAAGCATCAAAGCATGCAGTGGGTGAATCTGTGAGTTTATCCTCAGACTCACAATTATAAGGCAGCTCTGAAGAAAGGTTTGTCATGAAAGGATGAAGATGGATCTAACAATTACGCAGCTCCTTTCCCCTGGTAACTCCATTCCCCTCCTGCTCCCATGCACACAGGGGATATTCCTTCCAGAGAAGAGAATGAAAAGCAAAATAGCATTTTCAGACCAGAATGACTCTTCATTCTAAGAAAGAGACACTGGCAGAGCAGTTCTGCACTCGGACAGATTCCCTGCTTTGTCTTAGAAGGACTAGAAACATTTTCACCTTCCTGGCTGTACCAAAAAACACAAGCTTGCCCAAGAAAACAAGTATTATGACACAGATGGCATTTTTTTTGTCTTCAAAGTGAGTTCAAGAATAAGAATAGGTTCTTCACTAAAATAATTTATACAATTTCCAAGCAAAAAGCAAAACAAAACACCAAAACCAGGTACAAATTAATCAACCTGACATACCATGAGGCTGACCTGGGGGTTGATTTGAAATACATTCCTTCAGCAGCCTATAGGTTTTCCTACGCAGGAAGATGCAGATCACAGAAGCTGCTACCCAGAGATCCTACAGGGACTCTGACAACCTGGTTTGTTTTGAGAATAAAATCCTAAATACTAGTCTTCCTTTGCTCTCAGCCTGTCTGGAAAAGTTTCACTGAGGTCCACGTCAAAGTGTGTGTTTCACATTCTAGCCCATAGTTTCATCACCAAAGTGAACTGTCTTCAGGCCAGAGGCCCACATACCATATTTTCCAGAGGACCTTCCCTGAGCAACACAGCACATGTTACACTCAAGGTTTACTGCCTTTTCCTAGGATGTTGTCGAGCAGGAGATAAAGGAGAAGCAAGCGATAGCTTCGTTGTTTGCTGTTTTCATTTCTTTTTCAGTCCACAGCAGATGAACTCACACTTGATACTAAAAAATACATTCCATATAGACAAATGTATTTTGTCCCAGTACATGGAAGTTGGGGAAACCTACACCACAGAAGTAGAGTGGCCAAACATAGCCAAGAGGTTATACAGTTTCATCGATGTATTAGCTACCTAGGACTTATGGTAACAAACAACAACAAACTGCATACCTTAAAACAACAGAAATTTATTCCCTCACCGTTTGGCAGGCCAGAAGTCCAAAATCAAGATGTCGGCAGAGCCAGAGACTCTAGGGAAAAACACGTCCTCGACTCTTCTAACATCGGGTGGTTGCCAGCAATCCTTGGCGTTCCCTGACTTATGGTGCCTAACTCCATTTTCTGTCTTGATCTTCACAATAGCCTTCTCTGTGCCTCCTCTGTGTCTTCAAATCTCTTCTTATAAGGACACTAGTCACAGGCTCTAGGGTTCATCCTAATTCAGTATACCTCATCTTAACTTGTTTATATCTGCACAAAACTTATTTCCAAATAAAGCTACATTCACAGGTACCAGGGGTTAAGACTTCAATGCATCTTTTAGGGGAACACAATTCAACCTTCAACAATGAGTCACTATGGAGGCTTGGGTTTGAATCTGAATTTTGGTCCCTTAGTAACTGTGTCAGTTAGGAATGTCAAAGATACAGGTAACCGAGGTCCCAGTTCACACATGGGCATAAATAAGTAAATGGGGATCACAATTTTTTCATATAACATTTGGTTAGGAGGTAGGTTCAGGTGCAGCTCAGTGATCCCAGTCCTTCCCTCTTATTATGCAGCCTTCTTAGCAGACTTATTTTAAGGCTTATCATTTATTGCTGCAGAATCACAATATGGCTGCTGCAATGCTAGACATCGCATCTATGCTCAGGACAGCAAGAAGACAGAAAAGGGGAAAAAGGCTATTTCCCCAAGAAGCTTCATTTGTTATTCATGAAGATAAACCATCCTTAGCAGATATCCTCTCATATCCCAGTGGTTAAAAACTGGTCTCTGACAATCCTTGGACCAGCATAGGATTATTATCCTGGCTGGGCTAGAACACCCACCCTCAGGCCAAGGCATGACTCTCTGCTGCCTGATCAAGCTGGGGCTTCATCAGCAGAGAAGAAGTTGAGAGAGAAGATGTGTAGATAATGAACTCAAGCAATAGCTATCTGTAGTCTCTGGACAACTGTTATGTCATCAGAAAAATGAGACAACAAAATCTCTGCCCCTTAGAATTTTCTCAAGGATTAAATATGCTGTCCATATAAAACAAAATGTCTGCTCCATGATACAAGAGGCACAGTGCTTAGGAGTGCATACCCCATAACCGGTCTGCTGGCTGTGACCTCTAGCTCTATTGCCAAAGGCTATTGGGAGGACAGATAAGTGCTGGGAATACAGTAAATGCTAAGAAAAAGTTGGCTTCTGCTGTTATTATTACTGGTACTACTACTGGTAAGCCTGCAATGAATGGCAGCTAACACTTCTTGATTTTCTCCATTGTTGGAAATGAGCATTCTGGAAAAGCAAAAATCACCAATAAAAGCCCTGATTAAATGAGAGTCCAGTAGCAGCAGTGCTGGGGTGGAAGGAAGTGCTGCTCTGGGACCCTGACCACAGCAGCCCTGCTCTATGCCCTGTTTGAGAATACTTGCCACACTACCTAACCTTCCAGCCACGGATAGTTGGGAGCAAACACGCATTTGATGGCTTTTAGAATGACTTCACTTACCTAAAATTTCTTTTGGAGCAGTGGGCTCTAACTCAATAGCATACAAAAGATTTCTTTTTTTTTTTTTTTTTTGAGACGGAGTTTCGCTCTTGTTTATCCAGGTGCAATGGCACGATCTCGGCTCACCGCAACCTCCGCCTCCTGGGTTCAGGCAATTCTCCTGCCTCAGCCTCCCGAGTTGCTGGGATTACAGGCACGTGCCACAGTGCCCAGCTAATTTTTTGTATTTTTAGTAGAGACGGGGTTTCACCATGTTGACCAGTATGGTCTCGATCTCTTGATCTCGTGATCCACCCGCCTCGGCCTCCCAAAGTGCTGGGATTACAGGCTTGAGCCACTGCGCCCAGCCCCAAAAGATTTCCTAACAGTCAACCTCAGCATGATTTCCCTTACTACATTTATAACATGAAAAACGTAACACTATATCCTGACCTGGAGACAACTGCCTTGCAGAAACTAAAGGAGATATAAGAGGTATGTCAATCAGACCGTTTTCAGGATCGTCACACCCAGGTCCCTCTAAAACAGGGACCCAAGTGATCAACCTTGTGACCCCACACCCCAGCCCAGCCCACCCATACCCGAACACCCACTGTCATATGTGAACCTCCATCATCTTCCACCACAACTGTAAAGGCAATTGCATTCCATGGATCACATTTTCCTATACATCAAGAATAAAAGGAGCCTCTCCAAGTGAGGAGACAGAGACAGTGGACAGTGAGCAGGTCATGAACATTCTGGTTCTGGTTTATAAAGCCAAGTCAGGCAGGGATCTTCTTCATATGAACAGAAACTCTGAAAGTTACATCCTAGGAAATATATATTAAGCCCAACTTTGAACAAGAAAAGACAGGACTGTGAGTCCTCTAAGTTTACAACTATGTCCTTCTTCTTACCCTCGCCCACACCCAGCATAGTGCTTGGGACCTAGTAGATGCACGAGAAAGGTGGACAGAAGAAAAGACAGAGTCTCAGATCTAAACTCAAAATTTGTTCCTACATTCACCAACCCTACAAGCATGAAGACATGCTACTGTTTATTGATCACCTGCTAAACACTATTTACCAAAATGCCTGCAAAGCACATCTCTCTATTTTACAGATAGGGAAAGCAAACCTCAGAGAAGTTACAGAACTAAACTGAAACATTGCTAGTAAGCAATCAAGTCCAAATTACTTATAAAGAGACAGATAGGCTTTTTTAAGTTATGTATTTATTTATTTATTTTGCCCAAATATTTTCTGATTCAGGAAATACCCTGGCTAATAAGGCTATTCCTGGAGCCTCCCTTATCACAGTAAGAATTCAGTTTAAACACAAGAGGGAATCCTGGGCTATCAGGCATGAGAAAGAAGAACTCGGCAAGATGATAGATCCACATGGCATCGGCATTAAGTGGAAGAGCACGTTGAGATGCCAGAGGCCTTGAAATAGGCCCAAGTCACAAAACAAGTCTGTGTCTTTTCTCTGACACCTTCCTTTTGCAATCCCTGGCCTCAAGGGTTGGATCTGGTGAATACGCTAATGCTTTATCACTGACTAGTAGCTAAACTGGGATCGCAACCTTTTCTTAAGCAAACACAAAAATGATAGCAGACTAATTCCACTAGACTTTAAGGAGGTCTTTGGACAAACACCTCAACTATTTCTTCTTGCTTTACTTATATAAAGCCTCTGTTTAAATTTGTGTCCATGGGGCTGAAAGAAGCACACTGCAGTCATTGAGTGTTTCTGGACTAGTTTTATTTGCTGACCATTAACAAGTCCCTGAACCGCTGCTATTCGCAGAATAAAATACTTTGTGGAAGGCAGCCTGATCTCCAGTACCCTTGAAGCTGTAAGGCTGATTCTCCCAGAGTCTCCTCCAGGGCTAATTTTCATGGTACAATGGGGTCAGTGCGAGGGGTATGGGAGGGACCTAATCTGGAACATCAAACAAAAATCCAAAAGTTGCCTAACACTCCAAGATAACTCAGTACAGTCAACAGCAAACAGCCATCAGGCCACGGTTAACCAAGGGGCACAGAGGTTTTTTTCCCAGGCTAGGATTTGGCAAATCACTTGGTAGAGATTTGTGGAGAAAGCCTCAATGATGTAAGATAGCATTTTACTTCTGAGGGAGACTAAGGCCTCGGATTAATGACGACTCCAAGTTTTCTTTATGAACAATAAGGCCTAATGTTTTGTGCTTACTCAACAACAATTGAGGAGAAGAACAACAAAATCTAGAATGGATTTAGTGAGAAACCAGTGCCTCTGAAATAAAAGCTATTGCTTTCTTCTAAGCAACTGCTCTGAAAATTTCAAACCTCCTCTCTCCTTCTCCCCATTTTTTTTTTTTTTTTTTTTGTCTAAACTCGGAATGAATGTGTACGTGATCCAACCGAATCACCAGCTTTCAAGGTCTCTAGTTTGGATAAATGCCACTTGCTTCAGTTAAAAAGTTCTTCAGTGGCCCTTGTGAGTTTTAACTTCAATAGGAAACAGCAGCTTATGTGCCACCAAAGATGTGGGCCACTAAAAACAGGGTAGCCCTTGGTCAACACAGTGCTTCAACAAGAAATAGGACAGTGGCCTCTCTCAGCCCACAAGACAGTCACTGCTCTAACTGTATTTATTAATAACAATAGCACCAACATGTATATAGCACTGTGCCTGTCATTCTTCTGCGCTTTGGTGAAGTGCTTAAGACGTAAGGATTTGAGCCAAACTGTCTGGTTCAAACTCCAGCTCAGTTCATGTCTAGCTGCTCAACCCTGGCCAAATCATTTCAACTCTCTGGCCTTCAGTTTCTCTCTAAAATGGGGATAGAAGTGGTTACAGGATGTAAATGAGCCAGATGATTAAAATGAAGCTCCTCAGCACAGTGCCACACACAGTGCCTGCACCACAAAAACAGGTTACTGGTGTCTTCCCATTCCTGTCCCTTGTTCCTTTTGTCAATTTGGTCAGCCTGGAACAGTGTCAGATTTGCCAGTTTTCACCCTGCCTGATGGAAGAGGCCTAATGGTCTCTGGCTGACGTTTTAGAGGGTTCTCCAGTCTCATTTCTCAGGGGAAAGGTGAAAGTCGCATCATCATAGAGAAAAAAATCTAGAAAAATCCACACTCCAAGTCAAGACAAGATCTGCCAGATAGAACGAGATAGAAGAGGGTGAGATAATCCTCAGGAAGGACTTTGCCTCCTAAAATCCCTGAATAGTATTGAACTGAAAACTTCAGCATCTTTATCAGCCGAAAGTTTCAGGAAACACTGAAAGAAAGCTTCTTTAGGATCTGAGGTCCTGTCTACTCTTCACTGTGTTTCTCCCTCTGCGGAAGTGCTAGTGCACAGACATCGGCCACAATGAAGGTGAAAAGGAAGTTAATGGGACAGAAAAAAATTGCCCAGGCTGCAAAACCCAAATCCAGCTATATGAATAAAAAGCTCTGTATTTTCTGGATCTGCCATGGATAAATAGAAATCTCAGTGAAGACAGGCAGATAATTATATTGGAACCTTTGTAGAATGCCTCATGGGAAGATGGTTACATGTACACTTTACAATTAGAATCTGCTAGAACTTGTTTCCTGTACATGCCTATCATATTCCACTCTATCCTAGTGATAACTATACCAGAGACCCTTTTTGTTCTTTCTTCAGACGGAGGCTCACTCCAGGCTGGAGTGCAGTGGCGCGATATCGGCTCACTGCCACCTCTGCCTCCCAGGTTCAAGCCATTCTCCTGCCTCAGCCTCCCAAGTAGCTGGGACTATAGGCATGCGCCACCACGCCCAACTAATTTTTGTATTTTTAGTAGAGATGGGGTTTCACCATGTTGGCAAGGATGATCTCGATCTCTTGACCTTGTGATCCAACTGCCTCGGCCTCCCAAAGTGCTAGGACTACAGGCGTGAGAAACCGTACCCGGCCCACCAGACACCTTTAAGAATGTGTGGACCTCCTTTGTTTCTAACTTCAGTCTTGATTCATCTTTCTCCTATCCAGGCCTCCAGAAAATGCATCTGGTAGCTCACTGAAGACATCTGCTCTGAGAAAATACTTGTTCCTATGAATGGGACACACTCTTACATGGATGGGTTTGTTACTTCTAAGGGATCTACCCAGCACCGTAATTAAGGCAATCTAGAAACCCACACAAATTTTAAAATTTCAAGGCCAGAAGTAATCTCATCTCTATTTAAAAATAAAAAACAAAACACAATAGTTAGTTAGGTTTATGGTTTTGAAAAGTCTCCTTTACTTTTCTGAAGGGAGTCTGTTTCAAGTCCACCTCTTTAAAAATTTATAACTCTCATCAGTCCCTCCAAGGAAAAAAAAAAAAAAAAGACTGCTATGCAGACGGGAAGGTGAAAAGAGAAGAATTCATATTTATTCACTGTAAAAAGTTAGGGTGGTAAATTAAACTTACATTCCTTTTGATTCTATTATATTTTTAATGGCAGAAGCTCCCAGTGAGGGCTCGAGTGGGATGCAACGGTTTTAACATTCAAGGGAGCAGATGAACTTGCCTCGCTTTGTGAGACTGAATGAGAAATTACCCAGCACAGCTCTGCTCGGGGCAATAGGTCCCTTCGCCTGTGCTGGATTTGGGTCAAACAGCTAAACCTCAAATCAAAAAATATCTGCATCATTTTGAAGGAACACAGAAGTAGGTAATGATAATCAAACCTGATCAAAGATGCCATTTCTTGAGCAATGGAAGCAGCTGCTACTCTCAAAGCTCCACTATTTAGAGTGTGCCTGGTCTACACAAAGTTCTGCCACACTCCCCTGGGACACAGATCTCTCAAACCAGCCTCATCAAATATGAACTCTATCAGCACGAAAGAATCTCCTCTTTTGATTGTAGGTATTGATACAGTAAATTGACTCCTTAGTCCTATTAGGAAGTTCCGGGAATGTTTCCTTGAAGAATTTTCTTCACTCTGGCTCATCTAAATTAGATGTTTGTATTAAAGATTAATGAGAAAAAATTAATGAGGTTGAATGAGAAGGTTTAAAAAGATTTGTGAAAGGCACACGGGGCTCAGACATCATTAAAGAACAGGGCTCATTCACTAGTTTCCTATCCGGCATGACATCCACTGCTATCTCTGTGGCCACAGTGCCCGGAAGTGGCAAAGTGGTCTCTCACTGAGGAATCGGACAGGGATGTTTCTATATCACGGTGAAAGAAAAAAAAAAAAAAAAAAACCCCGACAGCAGAGATTGTAGCAGAGATTGTGACAAAGATAAGCACAAGGAATGTAAATAAAATATTATAAGCAGCTCACTCACCACCTCACCCTCAACAGCTCTCTCAAAAGCAAAAGTAAAAACATACAAATTATGTGTTTTCAAAAAGAGTCAAGCATAAACTTTTTGGGAAGAAGCCATGAATATAAAAAAAGAAAAATTCTGCATTTGGCTCACTTTTCTAATCCCAAGGCTTGAGATGTATGTACTTTCAAAAGAGACTCATTGAAATTTGGGAGCATGTAGTCGAGCCCCCTGTAGGTAAGTACCTTCCAACAGTGACTCAGTCTTATCAGTGATAAGCCCTGTTTATCTGAGCTTTCAAAAGCCTAAAACCAGGTTCTTTCTCAACATGATACCTTGAAATTAAAAAAACAAAAACAAAAAAAAAAAAAAACGCATTGCAAATACAAGCTGGAATAAACCAGACTCATGCCAAATTGCACATGTGCACATTTCACAAAAGAAGGGGGAGACATTTCTAGCAAGGAACAATCCCTATGGGAAGGCAAGCCAGACCGCTTGCCTGCCAAGGGTCACATGCTCCAAAGCGCACAGGATTCCCTAAGTGAAACAGGCCAGTAAGAAGAACTTAAATAGTCAAAAATCTACAAACTCTTCTGAGGCACAGATCATCAGGCCATAAAAGCCACCTCAAGGAACGTTGATCACATCTCTCTAAGGACTTCCAAAAGCTGCACTTGAATATGAAACCTGCCAGCTCTCCTCAATCATTCTGCTCCTTTGGAATAGAAGTTATGCTAACCGAAGGAGAACTTCAAATGCGCCACTGGTATCTGGTGCCACTACCAATACGTTTACATCCTCTTCTGCCAGTCATTCAGAGCCCTTATTAAGATATTCTCTTAATAAGACCAGGAGGGGATTAGGAGGTTGGTCATCCACCTCCTCATCTGCAAGGCTAAATGCAGGTTTTCTTATTTCTTCTATTTGAGACCCTGGGGAGCTGGTCTGGTGTCTCAGGCCCTGATAAAGTGAACACACTGCCCACAAATCATGGCCCAGGGAGATTTGGAAAGGAGGTGTGGGGCATCTGTTTCTGCTAAATGCAATGCCCTCTGCAGGTTATTTCTCTGTATGAGGACTCTTGAGGCAAAGGTTAGCCTCTCCCTGCATCTAAGAAACTGTGCTTGGGGCTTTGAATGTTCATTGAGAAACCTCCAAGCCAGCCAGGGCCTGATCTCACTGTCCTAAGTCTTCAGAGGCACTCAGCCTCCAATGGTGCTGTATTTTATCACTTAAACACTTCTTCAAAGTTTACTACGAAACAATGTGGCTCCATGCCTGCCAAAAGTTTAACTGCAGGATTCGGCAGATTCTATCTGGCAGAGTAGCTGTTGTGGCTCTTGAGAATATGTGCCAGCAAAAGGCAGTCCTCAAACCTTGCAACCAGGGCAATCCCAAGACCCAACGTGTCACTGAAAGAATTCTTCTGGGAGAGTGTCCCTCTTTCTCTTCAATCGCCTCCCGCAAATCCCCAGCTTCCAGAATCCAATTCAAGGCAGTCTGTCATTTCAGGAGACAGCAGTAAAAACTTTTGATGAGATGACCCAGGACATAAATATTCCTGGCTGAACTTACTTTTAATCCTTAAATATCTGAAGGAGCTTGGCTTTAAGGGAGATAAAGGGAGAGAACCAATGAACAGGGAAAAATAAAATAAGTAGCATACCATGACCAAGCCAAACCAAGCTTGATATTTCCAAATTACATTGGCAAATGGCTGCTTTCACATGTCACTTGTTCTGTCTTTCCTGGAGACCAAAAAATAAAAAAATAAATCTGGATTCAAAAATCCTAACCCCGGACCAATACATTGTGTCAGTGGAATGCAATCTAAATTGCCGGTCAGAAAATCCAACCTTATATATGTACCAACCAACCCGCATACAAGCACCTCCAAGCCAAAAGTTGTAACGCCTGAATCCGAGCATTTGTCAATTTCATCACCCCCATGCCCCCGCCGGATTTCTGGCGTTGGGTTAAACCGACAGCATCATGTTGCCATCGATGCATTTTACAAGATGGTTTTGGGCAAATCCCTTCAAGCAGGCAGAAGCAAAACCTAGACTCCTCTGCCTGGGCACCTCCTCCTCCAGGCTGGCCCCCGGCCTCCCGGGTGCCCCTTACCTGCAGGCGCTCCGTGGCCGGCTGCCACATCTTCCAGCCACTGGGTTTGGCAGAGGAGACGCTGGCGAGACTGTCGATCGCGCCGGGGGTGGGGGCGAGGGGCCGCGGTCCCGCTTTACATCTGGGGTCGGTGTCCGCGGGATGTGCGTCCTGGCGCTGGTCACAGCCGCTGGGTGGGCGCAGGGGGCTGTGAGCGGGAAGAGGAGGCGCGGCACTCCGCTGCCGGCAACTTGTGGGCACTGCTGCGCGCCGGCTGTCCTGGCGCAGCTGCGAGAGGACTGCGCAGCTCCGCCCGGGCCCGGCGAGCGCGCGGCGGTGGCTGCGGCCGCTCCCTCCTCCCCCGCTGCCGCCTCCCGGACCTGCGCGCTCTGAGCATGCCCGGGGCGGGCGCCCGGGGGCCGCGGCGGGTGGGGGTGCAGCGCGGCAGCCCTTAAATCCTAGTGAGGGGTGAGTGGGGAGGCTGTAACGGCCGGCCCTGCCCTGCAGGAAACCCCCATTGGGTTGGGGTCTGGGAAAAGGGACAGACTGCCTGAGGAAGGAAGGGCCTGGAGGCGGGAGTGCTGGGGTGGCGGGGGTGGCGGGGGTGGCGGGGGTGGCGGGGTGGGGGAAAATTCCTTAAAAAGAGAAACCTAGCCCCAGGGGTCCCAGGTTTCCATATAACAGGGATCTCTAAAGTGCTTGTGCAGTGCCCGGCACTGTGTTAGGGAGACACTTCCCATTCATTCTTCCCACTCCAGTTAACTGAGCATCTATTATGCTCCAGCCCCTATGCTGGGTTCTGAGGATGCAGCGACGCAGAATAGAAGACGAGATAAAGTTTCTTCTCTCTGGAGCTTACCTTCTGCTTTGGAGGGAGAGTCGTGACTGAGCAAACACATCAACAAGCCGGTGCTATATCGGGTGATGATAAAACAGGGCAAATGTGGGAAGAACGGGAGAGGAGAGCTTCTTAGACAAGGGCCCTGGGGAATATCTGGAGTAAAACCTGAGAGATGAGGGATTGGCCATGAGGAGGAGTGACATGCTGGACAAAGGACTCGACTCCTAACTTATACAGGGATGAGGAGGGCCATGCAGACTCCTGCATCACTAACTCACCCTGAGATTTGCCAGGTGCAGCCTGGGGCTTTGAGAACCCAAGAGAAAGCCACTTTGGGCTCACAGGTCTGGAGGCTCCCTGGCTAGTGCTGGCCACCATGAGATGACTTCCTTTACTAAACAGGTCAGCCCTTCTCATCCTCTTGACAACTCAGCAAAATAGCTGTTAATATTTTCACCATGTGGATCAAACAAATGAGGCTTATAAGGTTTAGGTCACTTGTCCAGGTCACACAGTCAGGGAGTGGCTTAGAGAGTGCACAGTCAGATGACTTCAGGGCAGGAGATCTGGCCCGGTGCCTCTAGCTGGCCATGGAAATGCTGTGGAAAGAGCATCCGTCTGGGGCTGAGGGTTAAAGGCACTTGGCAAGTAGGGGATAGTAAGCTGAGTCTGGAGCTGATGAGGAGCAGGAGAGGAGAACATGGTGGGAAGAGCTCACCAGACAGAATGACTAAAGAGAGCAGCAGAGAGAACAGTGTTCGTGGGGAGCCCTAGGCTCCTAAAAGGCAGAGTCCCAAGACCAGAGGGGTGTGAAAGAGAGGCATTTCATACTGAGACAGCTGCACAGCTTGGGCCCTGAGCTACCCATGCAATGTCAATATCCACACTCCATGTCTGGAAGGAGGATTTGTCCATTTTTCTTATTTTGCATAGGTACAAGGATTTCCAGATATGGAAGCACTCCAGAATCTAACTCTCAGCTCATCAGTCCCTCCCAGCAATACTCCTTGGCACAGAAGCCCCTATATCCCAAGGCTTGGGGAGCACAGTGTTCACAGAGTCACACAGTGGGGAGTCACAGTGGCGATTCAGATCCAGGATTCCAGGCAGCTCCTTCTGGATCCCGTGGTTGCTATGTTGGTGCCACCAGCCTTGGCAAGCCCAGGACCCTCAGTGCCTCTAGGAGCCTCTGGCAAAGCCACAGAGCTGTCTCTGAAGAGCTGGTCTCTGTCTACCTGGATATCCCCAGGACCCTCCCACTCCTGCCTGATAACCACCTGAACCTTCTCAGCTCCTTCTCCAGTTCCTGCTACTTGCTCTGAACTTCTTAATAAATCCCTTTTCCTGAGGTGTTTGCATGTCAGCCCTATGTGGACATGCGCCTCACATGCTTGGTGATATGGTCTCTGTTTGCTTTTCCAGTAACTCCTCCTGCACACCTCCACACCTATAAAATTCCTGATGACCTTCCCAGCTCCTAGTTCCCTTTTATGAAATTGCAAATTAGAAAGAGATGCCCTTCATTACAAAAATCTAGAAAATCCAGACTTGCATGCAACCCCCCCGCCCCCCAAGCTAAAACAGGAATATTCAGTTGCCAGGGATGTCTTCAGACTTCAGCTCTGAAACCATCCTTAGTTGCAGATGCTTCCGTGGAAAAGTGATTTTGTTTTAAATAGCAGTGAGATGAGATAACGGCCTAAATTCAAATCGCATTAGAGCGTTAAATCCTGTCTTCTCACCTCCGAACGTAATTAATTGTTATGACTCAGTAATACAGCTTTTAGTTCGGAGTATGGTGCTATTTAAAGAGAAAAGGCTTTGGCTCCGTAAAGATTGCTTTCAGTTAACCGTTCCCACTTTGCAAACAGATTAGGTAAAGAATGTGTTTAAACTCAAATGGCACTCCTGTTTCAATTACCTGTGTGCCACGAATCAGGAAATCACGGGAGGGGTGGAGGAGGGGCAATTGTAGGCTGGTGGGTGGTGACAAAAGGATGGGCAACCTCCCACTCATAGATTTTCCTCCCCAAATCTTCCCATTCAGGAGGAGCCTGCAATGAAGCGTGAATGAAATAGAGACATCTACTGGCTAGAGATGAGACCTACATTCCTATCTCTCCCGCTCTGTTCTGTGTGACATTGGAATCTCACCCTTTCTGGTGAATCTGAAAACGCTGCCTTACAATGTAAACAGCTTTGTTCTGAGCAAGAAACCACTCTTAAAATAAGAAGAAGGTGTTTTGGTACAATGAGTAGAAATACTAGGCATGTAAATATGTGCCTAATTTCACATACTTAGTCTCCTGAAATTATGGAAACAGGTCTAATCTTGTTAATAAATACCATTTCAAGGATGATGACAGAAATCAAAAAAGCTTGACAAGGCACAGATGAGTTATTAACACATTTGGTTCATAAAAGGAATTACAGCATCCCTAGAAATTGTATTAAGCCAGATTTAATCTATTTCACGGTTCTGAGGCCTACCATAAGCAACCTGAACGTCCAACTCAGAGTAGTGGTGAATGGAAGTATGGTCCATCGTATCAAAGAAATATTAAGATAATATGCACCATTTAAAAGGATAATTATGAAGTTGTGTCGCGGCTGAAAATGATATAAGTATGGTTTTTAAAGAAGGCTAAAATGTGTTTAATTTGAATATGTGTATAAAATATGTATCAATCTCAATAAATATTGGAAAGGAGCTAGGACAAGCAGAAGACTCAGGTTGAATCTGGGCCTTCGAACTGTCTACCTAGGTATCAGCTCTTCAAGAATCATTTGCCTTGCCAAACCTCAGAGTTTTTATCCATAAATGGGTGATAGTATTACTTAATGCTTAGGATTATTGGGAGCAGCAAATTAATTAGTATATGTAGCATCCCTGGCCCACGGTAGGTGTGAGAGAAGCATTTATTCTCCTCCCCATTATGTTTCTTTCTCTTCTTATTATTGGAATGATCAAATTCTCACCAAGTGGCCCATGCTTCATGTGGTTATGCTATTTCCATTTGGAATATTTGTGAGTTTCCATTATTTGATTTAGATTCTGAAATTAAAATGACAAAGCATATTCAAGGTCATTTACAATTCGTTTTTCTTTTTTAAGACAGGTTTCATTCTATTGCCCAGGATGAAGAGCAACCTCGACCTCCCAGACTCAAACAATCTTTCCACCTCAGTCTCCTGAGTCACTGGAATTACATGTTTGTGCCACCACACCCAGCTAATTGTTTTAAAATTTTTACAGAGGTAGAGTATCACTGTATTTCCCAGGCTGGTCTCAAACTCCTGGGCTAAAGTGATCCACTTGCCTTGGCCTCCCAAAGTGCTAGGATTACAGGCATGAGCCCCATACCCAGCCCACTTAAAATTCTAACTGAACCAGATGACAACAAAATTTATTATGGTTGTGTATTTTGTAGAATGATCATTAAAAGTCCCTTGTTATGGCATCACTAATCTTATTTCAAAATCACCAAAACAGCTGTATATAGATGAGCAATACAGACAAGTCTGAAATTCATTCAACCATTTAAACCTTCAAGTAGTGATAGAGCCACTGGCTTTTGTCCCCAGAGTGATAGGAATTTTGGGGGATGTTAAGATGAACCTTCAGCAGAGTAGGACTGGCTCATCTGTGTGTTGTGACTTTCCTACTCTTGACTCCTTATATCCTTACGAACCTTAGATGTGTGATAGATTATTTTCAAACATGGCCACAGAAATCTCTCCTCCCCTAGGAAATCATGCTCATTTGCACTCTAACTTGCCTATTTCTCCCATCGTGCGATGCAGTCTGTCCACATTCCTTGAATCGGTGCTGGACTTGTGGCATACTTGACCAGTGAAATGCAGCAGAGGTGACGCTGTGGAACTTCCAAGCGTGGGCCACAAAGCACCTTGCAACTTCTGCGCTCACTCTTTTAGAACGTAAGTCATGCTGTGAAGGAGCCTGGACTAGGTGCCTTAAGATGAGAACCACATAGAGGAAAGTCAGGCCATGAGTTAGAAGCCACAGCCAGACACGTGAGTAAGCTCATCTCAGAACAGCCTGCTCAAGCCCCTACAGGACAGTAGCCACATGGGTGATCCCGGGTGGTTTCCACCAGTAGAACCACCCAGCTGAGATCCACCAAACTGCTGACCCACAGAATCAGGAGTACATAAGAGGGTTGGGTTTTATCCCTTCAGTTTTGGGTGGTTTGTTAGGTAATAATAGAAAACCGATAGAGAAAAAAATCTCACTAATTAGTGTCAGTCTTTCCCAATAAACACATCCTTCTCAACATTTCCTGACAACCAATTTATCAGGGTTGGCACTGAAATGAAGCCTAATAGTCTAATATAAAAACTTATTTTCTTTTTTGGTTTTATTTCTGCTCTCACAATTCCCTTATACACACCTCCATCCTAGTCTCAGATTGTGTGGGCCATGTTTCCAAGTCCCATCTGTTAAATTTTCTAGTAAGTCCCTCTGAAAAGAAGATGGGAAGTGGGCTGGGTGCCAGCCACATGATGATTAAGATGAATTTTTTTCTGGCACAATTTGTAATAAACGTGAACATATCTGCTCTTTTACAGCCCTTCTCACCCTCTCAGCGACACTGTCTCTAAACAGCTATCTGCCCATCATTTTGGATGGGTAAATACAGCTCCTCTCTTTTCAGTTAGAGCCTGGGGAACTTGAAAGTGATATGGAGAGTGGTACTTAGATTTGCCTTTACCGCATTTAGCCCAGAAAGGGGCAACTCTGTACTATTATTGTTCTCTGTGGTTTCTAAGGGTCCTTGTCCTCATCTATACTTATAATGAAATGATTAGTTCTATAATCCCAAATACATTCTCATGGAGACTTGCAAGAAGCCACACCTTATGCTATCTTCCCACTTCATCCCTTCTCCATCTGAGCTGACTTCACACAAAAACCAATCTTCCTTTGCTTCTATTTTTTTCTTCCTCTTCTTCCCACTTTCATTATCAAAGCCAAGAATTCCTTATCCTAAAACCTGTAGGAAATGTTTGGGCATAACTTATAAAAATTAGGTTGTCTAGAGAAACATATTCATGATAAGAAAGATGATTCCTGATCTACCCTGGCCTTTGCTTAACTGAAAAGCTCCATGTACAATTCCACAGTGCACAACCTGCACTGCAGAACATGGCAGCCCCGGCTAGACTACCTTTCCTCTGTTCTTCCTCCAGAGATCCACAGGTCTACTCCATCATAAAATCACAAGGGAGTGATATAGATAAAGTTGGTGAGCTTATGGATAAGAATTGGAGAGAGGTAAGGATAAATGAAATCTTCATCTTTAACAAGCTCTACCTGGATTGCAGGAAGAGTACTTCAACAACTATGACCGTATATTCTGTCCTCTGTTTTTACTGGTTACATTGTAAGCAGCAGCAAGAAAGCAGGAAATCATCAATGACCTCTTAAAGTGCGGAAATAAGTCAGGATTATCTGTTGGCAATGGTGTAGTGAGTGTTGCAGTGTGCCATCCAGATACCCGCTTCAGGAGCACTGAGCTCATCGCCTCAGCAGCCAGGAGCATTAGATGACGCTGGAGTGTGAGCCAGTGTCCCCATCTGAGTCCTTCTCTTGGCATTGCCTTCAGCCAAAGAGAGCTGACTTGCCCAACGTTATGCTCCTTCCCTTGGTGCAACCCACGTCCAAAGGCCAGCTACGGTGGGGGTGCAAAGGTCTCAATGGGGGACAATCATGGAGGGCCATCCCTGCTGTAGAGCCTCCTATTGGATCAGCCAAATCTCAGTTCCAGCTGCCTCAGAGTCCAGCTTCTCTTCTCATTCACACTTCCTCACTTGCTTCCAGACTCTTAAGGAGGCATTTGAGAGCTGGACCACGCACTGGACAGTAACAGGTAGGGTACTGCTCACTGCTGGGAGGCGGTAGGGTAGCAGGGCTGTTGTTAAACCTTCCACCAGTGGTGAAATGAAATGGAATAAAATGGAAGAGAATGTGCTGATAGGTGCAGAGTCCCAAGCATTAGAGAGACTTAGGGGAAGTAGTAATTATAAGGATTACAGAGTCAGATGGTTATTGCTGAGTGCTATGGATGCGTCAGAGAAAGACACAGAAATGCTGCTAGTGATTATGGCTTGGTATAAAAGAGGGTGCTCCTTTGCAGCATATATGGAGACCTTCATCTCCTGCAGCTAAATAGGGGAGAAAGCTGAGGATCAGGTCCAGGAATTCATTTTACAGAGAGTGGAGCTCCAGAGAAGATTGAATTCACCAGTCCAGTAAGTGTTGTGGCAAATTCAGAGCCTTTATTGAGAAAGAATTAAACCTGGAAGCTTAAGTTAGGAACACAGGTTTCTGCCCTTTGGAAGTCTTGAGTTCCCAGGTTCCTCAGTCTCTCTGCACCTTGAGAAGTGGCCCACTCCTCTATTGAGAGAAGCACCGCTCTCCTGGCTGATGAAAGATGCATCTCACTCTGCTTCGCAAGATCACTATTTTAACATAATTGATTTTTATAATACACTGCACATGACAAAAGCAGAAAACATACTCTTTTTAACTGCAAATGAACATTCACTAATATAGACCATACACCGCTTCATAACACAAGTCTCAGTAACTTTAAAAGAATTGGAATCATACAAAATATGGTCTCTGACCACAACAGAATTAACTTAGACATGGGTAACAGAGACATGCCTTGGAAAATCTACAAATATTTAGAAAGTAAACAGTACACTATTAAATAATCTGTGGTTCAAAGAAAAAAATCACAAAGAAAATTTAAAAATATGTTTAGTTCAATAATAATAACACCAGCCTATCAGAAGTGTTGTATGCAGCAAAAGCAGTATTTAGAGAAGAATTTAGAACTTATATTTAGAAAAGAAAAGATGTCTACAATCCGTTATCTAAGCTTCTGCTGTAAAAATCTGAAAAAAAGAGCCAGCCCATGGGGACTTTTCAGCATTGCTGTTTGGAACATAAAATGGCACAACCATTTCAGAAAATGGTTTGGTAGTTTCTTAGAAAGTTGAGCATATGCTTATAATATGACCCAGCAATTCCACTTCTAGGTGTTTACCCAAGAAAATGAGAACATATGTCCACACAAAGATGCAAGTATTTATGGCAGCTCTATTCATCATAGGCCAAATTGGAAACAACCTAAGCATTGGTCAACAGGTAAATAGCGGAACATATTGTGGTATATCCTTACAGTGGAATACTTCTCAGCAGTAAAAGGGAACAAGACATGAGCACATCCAACAACATGGATGAACCTAAAAAGTTAGGCTGATTATTAAAAAAAAGTTCAACATCTCTGACTATTAGAGAAATGGAAATCAGAACCACGATGAGATGCCATCTCATGCCAATCAGAATGGTGATTATTTTAAAATTAAGAAACAAGAGATGCTGGCGAGGCTGTGGAGAAATAGAAATGCTTTTACACTGTTGGAGGGAGTGTAAATTAGGTCAACCATTGTGAAAGACAGTGAGGTGATTCCTCAAGGATCTATAACCAGAAATACCATTTGAACCAGTAATCCTGTTACTGGGCATATACCCAAAGGAATATCAATCATTCTATTATAAAGATACATACATGTGTATGGTCATTGCAGCACTATTCACAATAGCACAGAGAATCAACCCAAATGCCCATCAATGACAGACTGGAAAAAAAATGTGTTACATATACACCATGGAATACTATGCAGCCATAAAAAGGAATGAGACCATGTCCTTTGCAAGGACAAGGATGGAGCTAGAAGCCATTATCCTCAACAAACAAATGCAGGAACAGAAAAACCAAACACCACATGTTTTCATTTATAAGATGAACAATGAGAACACATGGACACAGGGAGAGGAAAAACACACACTGGGGCCTGTCGGCAGGGCAGTGGGAGGGAGAGGACCAGGATAAATAGCTGATGCCTGTGGGGCTTACTACCTAGGTGACACATTGACAGGTGCAGCAAACCACCACGCCACATATTCACCTTTGTAACAAACCTTCCCATCCAGAACATGTATCCTGAAACTTAAAATTATTTTTAAAAGGACCATTATGTTGAGCAAAAGGAACAAGACACAAAAGACCTCATATTATATAATTCCATTAATGTTAAATTCTAGAAAAGGCAAAGCTTATATATGGACATATCGTGATGAAAAGAAGATTATTAGTTTCTTAGGGTTGGACGTGGGGATTCTCAGGGGGTGGGTGGTAACTGAATACAAGTGGATATGAAGGAGCTTTCTGAAATAATAGAAATATTCCTGATTTTTATTGTGATGGTGATGAGTCAAAACTCATCAAACTGTACACTGAATGCACATGCATTTAATTTTATGTCAATTATACCTCAAAAGAGTTTATTTTTAAAATTATTTTTTATTTAAGTGGTCTGATTTCACATGCTGAGAGGTCAGCAGTCAAGGAAAACACTGATCCTGCTGCAGGGGTCATTGACCTGCATTATTGAGAGGCTGCAGGGTGCTCCTGTACATGCAGCCAGGGAGGCATTCATTTTGACGTTCATGTGATACACTAGAGTGTCTCTTAGAACTCCCCTATCCAGTTATAACAGTAAATGAATAAATCCAGCAGTCATAGCCTGAGAAGGACATGGTGACAGGGAGTTGAGCTCCCCTTCAGGTATGATGGTCTGGGTCACCTCATCAAGTAAACTGCTAAGACCAGCTGGGTTGGAATAGAACCTAGAATGGGTAACTAAGGAGGGAGATGATGCCCATCAGTGGGGCCTTGACTCCGGGTCACGGTGCATTATGAGGCTGCACTGGCTCCCACTCGTCTTTCTCTGGTAAGCTTCTTCAGGAAAAGAGACCTGAGAGAAACCTGGAGGCTCCAGAGTCAGACAGACCTGAGCTCAATTATAATTTCAAAAACTTCGCCAGAAACTAAAACCCAGAAGCAGTCCCACTTAATCTTTACATAAATACAATGTCCTAGATTTTTTTTAATTTTGAATATTTTAATGTAAGGTCATATTCTCTCCTCTGACATCACATGAAACATTGGGCCCACCACGTTCCCTCTGAGATTGCTGCAGTCAGCAGGCAGTCACTCTGGCTTCCTTGGGCTACCTACAGTGAGTCGGTGTTTTCATCTTTCCTTCTCTGATATATAATTTTTCAATGGAATTAAAAGTCCGATTTTAGAACATTGTGCGGAATTAAGGGATACAGTGGAAATGTTTCTATAGTTTTAGTCCCTGGCGAGTTACTGAGCCTTTCACTATTGAGCTTCAGGACTGATATCCATCATTTTGCAATTCTGAGATTCCCTTCCAGCCACTCAAAGGATCATTAATATTGTAAGAGTGGATAAGCAAAGAGCCCTTGCTTTGTTAATCTACAGCATGTTTCACATGAATTTATAAACCTCATAAACATTCTCGCTCCCTAGATAATCACTATCCTGTGATGTCCTCATGAAATGTAAGAAAACTTATGGTCTTCAAACATCAATAATGACAAGCATATGTGCAGAGTCTGGGTCTGCCACTCACTACAGCACCAAGTGACTCTGAGAAGGTCATTTCACCTCTCAGTCTCATTTTCTTCATCTATAAAATAAATGATTTGGATTCACTTACGTCTAAGCTTTGCTCGAGCTTTAAAATTTTATATTCTATTCTTTGGCTAATGATCCTATTAAAAGTATATAATGTGGTACGTCAGTAACACTATGGAATTCTTTAAGGCCTATGACTGTTTCATGTTTCTTCACCATCATTCAAATCTATTTTCAGAATAGGAGTAGCTGTGTGATTTGCCCTCTGGGGATCTCCAACACCAAATATGGTGCATAAGGGTAAGGAGTGGTATTAGAAGTTATTTTAAATCCTAGTATATTGGTAGAAGGCAGAGTGGAAATCCCATCCCATAAAATAATGAATCCTTGGTTGCTAAGAACATCGTTGTTATAATGCTAGTGATGGTAATATCAGTCCTGACAAGTTTCCCTAGAACTGGATAATTTCAAACACATACCACTTCAGTGGGATTCCACCTAATGGTTTTCATTAGTGAGTCCAGTTCCATTTCTCCTGTAGTATTATCCAAAGGATGTTATCATCTTTGTCCCTCGTTTCTGCCTAACATCCATCAATCACACCTCTAGCCATGGTTTAAATGTATAGTGAGTAACTGCTAAAAATAGTAACCATATTTTCTGAGCCAAAAATCAAAGCGTATTGGGATTATTCAGAATTCTGTGCCTACCTAATAGCAAGAAATTTTACTGTGAAATAGTGTTTGAGATCTCAGCACAGATTATAGTTCATGTGGACAATGGACAGCATATTTGAAATCAGAATGATTATTGTATTTCTAACGTCCCTACCAATGTCAAGAAACTTGGTAGTTTGAACATGGTAGTATGGTTTGAACGTGATACTATGATTCTAACCATGTTCAAACCATAATAACAATAGCTGTCAGGTTGGTGCAAAAGTAATCATGGTTTAATGGCAAAACCACAGTTACTTTTGCACCAGGCTAATAGCTGTTACATTTACTTTTCATGGCAAAACTGCAATTGCTTTTACACCAGCCTACTTTCTGGTGAACCCTTATCTTTGCAAGTCACTCGGCTCTGCATCTTACTTCTGTCATCTCTTGGATCCTCACCACGACCCGATGATGTAGGCATTCTTATGAGTCCCATTTTGCAAATGACCAAACTGAGGCAGAGGCATTAAGTAATATGCTCCAAATCACAATGCTAGCAAAAGACATAGCTGGGATTTATATGTAGGCATGTCTGGCTCCAACAGTTCAAGTTCTTGGGCACTAGGCTAGACCGGACTGTCTCATAAACAAATTTCTAAGTCTAGAGTGACCTGAGAGACCATCTAATCCAGTCCAACTCTCTGAAAGATTAACTCATGTGTAAAAACTCAACTGGCTAGTTTGTGGTAAGCTAGGACCAGACCTCTAGAGTCTCTGGCAGATATACTGCAACAAATAAGAGCCAGGGTTTTTCTAGTGGTCAAATTGTGCCAGGCACTGAGCTGTACACATCTGATGTGTATTATCTTATTAGTCCTATCAACAACTCCAGGCACTATATTACCTCTATCATATGAAAGAAGTAATTGAAGCATATAAGTTTATACAGAGTCACATAGAGCTAACAAGCCAGGATTCAAACCTTGCTAGTCAATCGGGGCTCAGGTAGAGAAAATGGCCCAATGTGGTGGTTCCAAAAGCTCCTCTACCCCTCAGACCTGCACTGCACATCCTTGGGCTGAGTCTTGGCACTGGCCGTCCTTTTATCATCATCTGAGCTCACTTCCTTTCTGTGGGTTGACACTGATCACAGATTGTCCTTTGAGTCAGTTCCTGAGTTACCATACAGAATCCCTTTCCCATTTAAGCAATTCCTAAAACTACCTTGACGTATATCCAGCAAAGAGTGCAAGAATAATCATCCTCCAATTTCTCAACGTGTTTTAATCTTAAAAACTACTCCCCAAGAATTATGCAAACACTATGAATACTTTTAGGACTCTTGGTACATGTTACCAAATTGCCTCCAAAAAAGATTGTGAAAATAAACAGCAGCAAAATATGAGAATATCATGTCATCATTAGCATTGGATATTTTCACTAGGCTCTATTAACAACTTTAAAAATGCTTTATTATTTTAGTGTGTATTTATTTAGTTATAACTGAAATTGAACATTTGTTATAACTGAAAGTGAACATTTTTCTGATATTAAAATAGTCGTATTTCTTTTATAAGTAATCTCTTTAAATCCCTCTTTTTAATGTAATTGTCTGCTGCATATAAAATGTTTAAACGTATTGCCATAGGTAATAAATATTGTCTCTGTCTTTATGTGCTCTTCCAACTTCTCATTTCACTTCAGTTACTTATTGATCACAATAGTCAGAGAATTTTTGGTTTCATTGTTTATCTCCCTTACACATCTTCTAATAGGAATATTTTTCCACTGTGAGTAGCAATTTTATTGTTTTAAGATTCATGTATAGGACAAATAGTTTTCAATATGCTTACTATTGAGGGCCAAAAGCCTTTAAGGCAATATTTTTTTTCTGATTATACTTTTTATACATCCCATACATTTTAATAAAAATGTTCTTCATAATTCTATAAAACATATACTTATTTAGAAAGCAGTTTTGGGCCTCAGTTGCCAATATATTTAAAGTTTATATTATTTATTTCTATTTTTATTATGTTACAATCAGACAATATACTACTGCATATTATAAGAAATTATTTTTTATTATTGTTTTATATATGTGAATATTTGGCCTAATATGAAAATGCTTCATATATGATTCAAGGGAAATATACTCTTGCTTTTAACAATACAAAATTTAATATGTCTTTTAATCTCACTTTGTAATTATTTAATTTTTCTGTTTTCTTACTTTTTCTTCCAGAATGTCTTTTTAGAATGAAAATGGCCCATTTCTATCATGTTTATGTCATTTTCTCCACATATTTTAAACATTTTATAAGACATATATGTCATTGCTATATTATTTGGATGATAGTTTCAGTGCTACTAGTTATTCTAATTTTATAAATATAAAATAATTTGTGAAATTTAAGATATCTTGTTAGTTTATATCTAATGATATTTACATGGATTTCTTGCTCTTTATTGTTTATAGTTTGCTGATACATTACATACTTTTACTATCAATATCATTTTTTTTTTGCATTTAAAAAAAATCTGAAACCTGTTATTTACCATAGACTTATTAGTAAATAGTATTATAAGTATTATTATACATATTATATATAGTATTATATATATTTGTTTGACTTCTGTACACTTTTTAGCTTGTTTCCTTGATATTTAATTTTTCATTCAATAATTTGTTATAGATATTTCCTTATTTTTACCATCCTGATTTTTAAAAATATAGCTTATACTGCTTTTTGATTCCACTTCTAATTTCATGAAAGTTGTTTGCATATATTTTCAACCTGTATTTATCTCACTTTAAAAACTCATAATTTTTATACTACTCATAGTGGACAAGAAATTTAGTGTATAGGGTTATATTTTTCATCCTAATATCTACTAGATGTTAAATTATCATTTGAACAAAGTAGGAATAGAATTTTTGGGAAAGTATAAGGCCAGGAGAGAAGTCTAGCCTTAGCAGATGTTAAAACATATTATGAAGCTTTATAGCATTGACTCTTAAACAGACAAAAATAGCAACAGAAGAAAACAACAAATTCTGAAACAGATCCAAATGTACATGGAAATTTACTGTACTATAAGGATAGCATCTCAAATCGGTGGAGAAATAATTGTTAAAAAGTCGTTCTTGAATAACTGAGTAGTCATATAGAAAAAAGATAAAAACAATTTATTTCTTTTTAGTATATTAAGGTAAATGTGAAATACAAGAGACATTTAAATATGTAAAATATAGGGCTGGGCGCAGTGGCTCATGCCTGTAATCCCAGCACTTTGGGAGGCCGAGACAGGTGGATCATGAGGTCAAGAGATCGAGACCATCCTGGGCAACATGGTGAAACCCCGTCTCTACTAAAAATACAAAACATTAGCTGGGCATGGTGGTGTGTGCCTGTAATCCCAACTACTCAGGAGGCTGAGGCAGGAGAATTGCCTGAACCCAGGAGGCGGAGGTTGCGGTGAGCCGAGATCGCGCCATTGCACTCCACCCTGGGTAACAAGAGCGAAACTCAGTCTCAAAAAAGAAAAATTAAAAAAATATGTAAAATATAAAATCTATATGAGTATAGAAGAAAATATAAATAAATTTCACTATAGGATAAATTTTCTATGATTCAAAATTCAGAAAATAAAAAAAATTATAAATTTGACAGATACAATAACAAGAAAATTTTTATAGCAAAAAGTTTTGTATGCAAAGTGTTTATTGATAAGTGACAAATAAAAACTGAAAAAGATATGTGAAAATTAACCACAGAAAAGTGCTAATATTCCCAATGTATAAAAAAACGTATAAAATAGAGAAAAAGAGCAATAACCCAAAGAACACCAAACAGGATATAGGAGTCAACTGTTCACAGAAAAATGAAAAAGTAAATGACCCTCAAAATGTGAAAAGATGACCAATCTTGCTCATAATAGGAAAATAAAAACTAATTAAAACTACATAAAGATATCACTTCTCACTATTAGAATGGCAAAATAGAATATATTTTTATAATATATTCTATTGATAAGGTTGTAGAGAAATAAGCATTTTTGTACTTCACCGGTGGGAATACAAATAGCATGAACCCTGTGTACAGGGATTTGGCGACATCTGCCAAATTGTATATCATGTGGTCATAGGCCTACCTCTGGGATGTAATCTCAAAGATATCTTGGCAAAATATGAAAAGATACATACACTAGTTATTTATGACGGTGCTTTTGTAATGTGAAAAGAAAGGATGCAATTCAAATGCTTATTAACATGGGATTGGTTAATAAACTCTGGTATATCCACATAAAATACTATACATCAGTAAAAAACTATCTCTATAAGGTATGGTGTTCTCCAGGATATATTACTAAACAAGAAAGCAAGAGTGAAGAACAATATACATAGTGTGGTGCCATTTATGTTAAAAAAAAAAAAGAGTCAGGGCATAGAAATACACATACACATATATGTATGTAAGTGCTCACATTTTTAAATGAAAGATATGTCAGAACCCTTCTTAAAGTCTTCTGACAGGGAGAATGAAGAAAAGGAAGTGGATAAAGCAAAATTTCACTGAAAATATTTTGCTTTGCATTTCTGACTTTGGAACCATGTAGGTATTTCACATAAATACTTACAAAAACATTATATCAATGAAAAAGCAATCTCTAAATATTAAAAGCAAAATAAAATGAACAAAACTTGTATCACTTTGGTGGTTCAATCATATAGTGATTAAGTGACACTGAAACACAGTAATTTTATAATACATCCCTAGTGGGATATGTCCTAAAGACAAAATAACTACAAAAAAATCTTAAATAAGAGTGGTCTTGTCAATAATATTTTTATACTTTTATATATAAATAAGAAATTATGTTAATGATATTGGAAACCAAGACTTTTAGCATAAAAATACAAATATTAAATCAAAGAGGTTAAACTTAAGTGTTATAGTCTTAAATTTGAATTTGAAGTAATTTGTATGGTCTTGTGATGTATTTTTTCTTAGGAAAAAAAATATACATTTCCTGGTGCTGTTTACTCAAAACCTGAGAAACAATGATCATCCCAGTAGCAATGAACACCTCTAGTGCTCAGATTGTGGTCCCTAAATACCATTTATAACTGGAGTAACCAGGAGTCCTTGGAGATGGCTTATCAAAGAAATATACAAGATGAGCCTGGAACATCTTGTCATACCAGAAGACAAAGATGCTATCAGAAAATCTTCATTTGTATCAAAATGATGTAAGAACTAATTTGGAAAATTTTCTACTGTCCAAAAATGGAACAACTTGATCATCAACAATTAAATAATTACACATCAAACATGTTGAAATCCTTGAGTTTATAAAGATACGTTTTTTAAACTCCTTGTTGTTTTCCTTTAAAGGATGCCAAAGAATCAATTTATAATTATAAAAATGTAAATATCTATATAAGTATTCTCACCACACACATATTTACACACACACACACACAATGGTACCTAATTGTAATGATGAATGTGTTTATTAATTTATTTGTGGTAATCATTTCACAATGTATACATATATCAAGTCTTAACATTGTATACCTTGAATATGTACAATTTATATTTGTCAATTATAGTTTAATAAAGCTGGAAAGAATAATAACAGAAAACGATTTGTAAATGAAGAGAAAGAATCAAGCATTTCTCTTAACTTGCCTACACAAACCATACTTAAACAAATCATTGATGTGGCTAAGGGTTTTTTGTTTTTAAGCATTTCAGCTAATAAATAAAGAAGAAATAACACTTTTCAATTCTTAAAGAAATGATGAATCTAGAAAAAAAATTAGTTTCTGCTAAAAAAATTACATAAAATACCAATGAAGGGTTTACAAGGCATAATTCAGTTTGTCAGCATCTGCATCCACCAAATAAATAACACAAAAGGGAGATACCTCAGACACTTTTCTATGGAAGCAAACACCAACAATTAAAAATTTTTGTCTTAAAAGAAAACACAGCAATCAGATAAGGTATCTAGACTGACCCTGTATAATATTTTCTAAGTATTTGAAATGTGGCTAATTTGAACTGAGATATGTTATAAAAGTAAAATACACAGGGGATTGTGAATACTAAGTAAAAAAGGTAAAATACTTCATTAATAACATTTTAATATAGTATATATTAAATGATAATATTGGAGATATACTAAGTTAAACAAAATACTGTATAATATCAAAATCAATCTGACTTACTGCTGGTGGGAATGTCAAATGGTACCCCACTTTGCAAAAGAGTTTAGCTATTTCCTAAAATCTTCAATCTATACCTACCATATGACCCAGTCATTGCATTCCTAGATAGTCACCCAAAGGAAAAGAAAGATCATGTCCATAAAAGGCTTGTGCGCAAATGTCACAAGCAGCTTTATTTGAAATCGCAAAAACTAGAAACAACACAAATATCTTACAACGGGTTAATGGATACACAAGTTGTGGTATATTAGCATATTTGTACAGTGGAACAATGCTTAGCAATGAAAAGGAATGAACTGTCCATTTAGGCATCAATGTAGATGCACCTAAAAATAATTATAAATGAAACAAGCTATCTAAAAAATTAGTACATATCATATGATTCCATTTATATAAAATTCTAGAAAATGTAAGTTAATATATAATGACAGGATGAAATCAATCATTGCCTAAAAATGGGGAGAAGCAGAGAGGAGAATGGGATTGCCAGGGGGCATAAGGAAACTCATGAGGTGGTGGATATATTCAATATCTTGATTCTGGTGATGGTCTCAAATTGTACACTTTAAATATGTTCAGTTTATTATGTGTCAATTGGCTTTAATGAAGCTATTATAAAATTAATTCCATCTGTTTCTTAGTACTCTCTTTAGGTATCTACTGGAAAATTTGCAATTATATATGTGGCTTGAATTACATTTCTGTTGGAGAGTGCTGGTCTAGACCTAACCACCATTTTGTAGAGAATATGGGGGACAAAAAAGCACTTTAAGCAAACCACTGGCATTCAACCAACAAAACTCAGAATGTGGACTCTGTAGAACAAACGACCAGGTTTCTTCAACAGATACATGACAAGAGAATTATGAAAATTAGATTAAAAGGGAATAATGAAAATTAGCAGTGTGCAAGCTCCTGGGACTCTGATCTGAACATTCAAACCAAATGAGAAATTTTGACTACTGATTTTTCAAAGCAATTAAGGAATTAACTATTAATTATATTGGGTATACTGGTTCATCCTGACTCTCTCACCTCAGCCCACCAGAGAGGACAGGTCTGCTCTCCATAACTTCCACAAATTGACAGACTGAGTAGCTTTACTTTCAAAATCCTCCTCATAAGTGCCTGATTATTTGTCCTCCAGATATGTATATAGGTTATCCCAGTAAGTGTTGAGGAAAAGAGAGAACATCAGCTATGACCATCCTCAGAAAATTAAGGTTATAGTAGCACTTACCAGCCATGGGAAAATTATCTGTGACTGTGCCAATATCATGACAAGATTCAGTAGTAACACCCAGTAATTTCCCACTTTCTTTTTTCTCTTTTTTTTTTTTTCCTGGAGTCCTCAGGCATTAATCTTGTTCTCCTTCACTGTAACCACCATTTATTCCTCCTCCCATAATTTTTCCCTCAGTCCTTTGTATAATAAAATAAAAAGGGTGCTCATACGTTTTTCATCTCAGAACACTCAAATGAGCCCATACACCATTTTCTAAGCCTTTATTTTTAGTGATCCAAACAGAGCTCAGATCTTTTCTAATGAAAGAAAAATGAGGTCACAAAAAAACAAATACAAATCACTGAGTTAGCTTTCATTTGTGCTTAAGTCTATTATCAATGCAAGTCCTTTAGTTTTTCATACATATTACTACCCCAAAGGTGGTCCATAAACAGACAAGTCCAGAAACTGAGAGTAAGAATTTTGATACATTTGAATAGCAGTTAAGCAGGGTAATTTTATATCTTTTAAAACTAATAAAATGGGGCTTATATTTTATGTTTTATCTTTAAATATTAATTTTTCTAGTAATTCATTTTTACTATATTAATCCATAATAACTTAGAACTTAAAAACACTGTTCCAAAAGTATCAGATATTTTTAACCCTAGCGAATAATGTCTGTCAAAATCTGGTTGGCAGAGCATCTGCTTCTGAAATGGGTGCTTGCTACAAATGCAGATTTCTGGGCCCCATCTAGGACCAACTGAGAATAAAAGTTGAGAATCTGCATTTTTTCACTTCAACATCTACTTGTTTCTTAATTGACAAATAAAAATGGTATCTAGTTATCATGTACATGTTATTTTGACTGCAGGATAGCAAAATCAAGCAAATTAACATGGATTATCTTATTTTTTCATAAGCACACTTAAAATCTACTCAGCAATTTTCAAAAATGCAACTCACTTAGCAATTTGCAAAACTGCATTTCGTTGTTAAGCTATAGTCACTATGTTGTACAATAGAGCATTGAACTTCTTCCTCCTCCCTAACGGAAAATTCTGTGTGCTTTGACCAACATCACCTCAACCTCCCTAACCCCAGGACCTGCTAAGCCTCATTTTACTCTCTGCTTCTATGAGTTTAACTTTTTTAGCTTCCACATGTAAGTGAGATGCTGTGGTATTTGTCTTTCTGTGCCTGGCTTATTTCACTTAACATAATGTCCTCCAGGTTCATCCAAGTTGTTAAAAATGGCAAGAATTTCCCCCACTGAATTTTCATTGAGCACATGAAGCTGGCTGTCCTCATCTTGCCTAAATTTGATCTAACAATTACTTGTCAAAGTAAAATTTAGGCAAGTTGAGGACTAACCTCTTCCAAGCGAAAAAGCCAAGTAAGAAAAGAAGACATAAAGCCCCACCCTGGCCAAATCTCCATTAATGTCACAGGATTTGGCTAAAGCACGACCATGGCTTGGGCATGGGGTATGATTATGGTGAGCTAACTGAAAAGGCAGACTCTCTTTTATTTCATTATACTCTGGCAGAGTCAAAGAAGAGGGGCTGATAAAATATTTTCCTCATAATAATTTTTTTTGCGTGCTCCTGTTATTAAAAATCTCATACACTGAGTTCTGGAGGTGACATTGCTATGGAAGTTACCTTTTGAAAAAGAATACCACATCTAAATTTTATATTTACATAATATTTTACTTACTTCAGCTTTTCCCAAATCTTTGTTTATGCCACAGGCCTTAATCTTATTTCAACCAAAATAGAAGCAAATAACTTGAAAAACAAAATCTTAATATTTTTGCATCTCTAGGTCATTTTCCAAAAGGTCAGTGTTTTACATGTGCCAGTCTTTTACTGCGGACACCAGTAATGTATCTGCTACATTCCATTTTCTAGAATTAGGTGCAATTTACATGAGATCTATCTTGTTGAAATGCAGGCTGGCTGTGTTCCTTCCTTTGATTCAAATAACAGCAATTTGCTTCCTTTTATAAGTATATATTTTCTCTTCAATATTTTCTTTCACTATACTAGAGAAAAACTGGTTAAATGAATGTTTAAAAGTGAGTTGAGGCTTCTCTGCTGAGACTGAGGGGTTAGCAACCAGGCTCTGCTTTCTTTGCGGAGTCCTCCCCTGTGGTTTTAAGCCTGGTGTTCCCAAAAGGAGGCAGTAGAGCTAACAGAGAGCTATGGCAGCCAAAGCATGATAATGACCTGAGAACACAAGATGGGGACAAGTACACCAAGGTGTTCAAACGGGGCCTTGGTGATGATTTT
This sequence comes from Callithrix jacchus, assembly GCF_049354715.1. Classification (NCBI taxonomy): domain Eukaryota; kingdom Metazoa; phylum Chordata; class Mammalia; order Primates; family Cebidae; genus Callithrix; species Callithrix jacchus. The sequence goes on from NC_133507.1 coordinate 150,811,856, forward strand.
TTAAAGGACATCCTGCTGAGTTCCGGCAAACAACTGTGGGCTTTCTTTTGTTGTCTCCTCAACTACATAATCACAGTTCTATGTAATCAGGTATCCTGTAATCACCTGTCTTGTTGTGACAGAAATAAAAGGGTTTGCATTTCCTTTGACTCGCTGGAAAACTAAAAGCAACAGATCCCAGGGACAGAATCTGGAAAATATACATTCCTCATATGAAATTACAATTATTGGGAAGACACGTTTCAAATAGCTCAACAAAAACATTTGAGACAGTAAGAAGGATTAAATAAACGTTGAGGTGAGAGGCAGCCGAAACTCCTGGCATTGGGGCTGCCTTAACCCTCAGACCTCAATTTCCCTATCAATTAAAATAAGAGGAATAGATGATATTGCTTCCCAGTAATCCTTTTCAAAGCTCATTTTTATTAGGCATGTTTCCTGAGGAATACTTTCTGAGAATATTTTTCAACAAAAGAATTGATTATAAAATAACAATTCAAATGTTTTCTCATTTTTTTATTCAAAGACATATATAACTGTTCATCAGAGCTTCCAATCAGCAAAAGATTGACAAGGTTGGCACAGTACGCTGACCAAGTACTTGCCAAAGGCAAATAAGCTGAATTTGGTTAGCTTGCATGATTTCATCATGGGAAAATGTACGGTTTCTGTTAAATTCTTAGAAAAACTGGAAGTAGCTTATGGACTCTTTTTGCTATCTGGGCAGTCCCTGAAGTTAGAAGACTTTGGGATAGTGATTATCATGTTTCTCTTCCACTAGTGATTTCTGAAGTTCTATTTTTCTTCTATTCTTACCGAATAGAACAAGATAAATTGAGACTTAAAAAAAACTTCACAATAGAAAAGGAATCTAAAGAAATATACTAAACTATTCCCTTCTTCTAACGGCCAGAACAATAGTCTTTATTATCAGCTGGCAACCAATCATTGATTTTTGTAGACATTTCAGTGTCAAAAATGAATAATTTTCTCCGAGTTTTCATAAGCATTGTTGTCTTCACTTTCTTTTATCAACCAAAGGACAGCTTGGAACGAAACTTTAGCTTCTGGAGTTTCACCCTTGACTGATCCTTGACATCATAACCAATCATCAAAAACAATGTCAAGAGGATATTCATGAGACAAAGAGCCAAGTTTCCTTCAGCCTCAGCTTTAAGATAACTCATATCTGCTGGGGGCTTATCAGTTGAGACAAGTAAGATGTACTTCATTGGTCCAAAACCTCCCACACTGTTGACCTGCCCTATTTCATCCTCAGTCACTCCAGTAATTAAAGATGAAATCCAAACTTGCTTTATCAATCAAGGCTCTAAAGTCCAGCTTCAATCTGTGTCTTCAATCATATCTCCTTCACCCGTTCAGTTCAACTAAACAACTATTCACAAGTACCTTCTGTGGGCCAGATCCTTGGATGAACAATTGGGATGTGAAGATAAATAAAGCACTAACACTATCCCTGCCCAAAAGAAGCCCACAGCCTCTTCCTTGTGTGAGAAGGAAGGCGTTGACATGGATTTAACAGAAAATACACTAGTCCTGCCTTCTTAGATTGTTGTGAGGATTAAATGAAATAACACATAGAAAGGGCTCAACATGGCATTAGGCATAGAGTGACATCTGGCTAAAATGGTGCAATGGGATGCGACAGGTCCCTCATGTGTACCTTCCACTTCCCTGCTACTCCCCCACCCACACATCCTCACACACAGCAGCCCATTGCCCCATCTTCCAAACAGATCCAACCACAGAGTAAGTTGACAAGTCATTTTGATTCTACTGAAAATTTTAGGAAGATTTGGGGAAGAGAATTTAGAGACAAATGTGGCAAACTTCTCCATTAGACAATTCTGTACCTCCTCTGAACATTTACCCTCCAAGTTCTGCCATTCATCTCTCTACTCTCCCAGACAATATCCTTCCACTGGGCTGAGCTCCAGCCTTTCTCACTCAGGGAGAAAAAACAGCCTAATATTTTAGGGGCTCTGTCCTCTTAGAAATCACTTGAATTTCTATGTATTATCCAAGCATGCCCCATTGCTGCTGTTCTAGAAGTGTGTGGAGAGGTTGGTAGAGGGGATCTCTCCCTGTAAGGGTTAATATTAAGTGTCAACTTGATTGGATTGGAGGATGCAAAGTATTGTTTCTGCCTGTGTCTGTGAGAGTGTTATGAGAAAAGAGAAATATTTGAGTCGGTGGACTGGAAGAGGCAGACTCACCCACAGTCTGGGTGGGTACCATCCATTCAACTGCCAGCATGTCTAGAAAAAGCAAGCAGAAGAAGGTGACATGAGCTGACTTGCTAAGTCTTCTGGTCTTCATCTTTTCCCTACTCTTTTCATCCAGGAAGGATGCTTCTTGCCCCTGAACATCAGACTCTAGGTTCTATGGCCTTTGGACTCTTGAATTTACACTAGCGGTATCCCAGGGGCTCTTGGGGCCTTCTGCCACAGAGTGAAGGCTGCCCTGCTGGCTTCCCTACTTTTGAGGTTTGGGAATTTGGACTGAGCCATTACTGGCTTCCTTGCTCCTCAGCTTGCAAATGGTCTATCATGGAACTTCCACTTGTGATCATATGAGTCAATTCTCCTTAATAAACTCCCTTCAGTAAATACATATATCCTGTTAGTAATGTTCCTCTAGAAAACCCTGATGAATACACTCCCTTACAAATTTTTCACTCAATAAAAAATCATATCTGTGGTAAGGAGCAGAGGCCAATTTGCTCTTCTAAGAAAATAAAATTTTTTCCATGCTTTTGGGATCAATAACAATCAGCACCTAATTTGCTTGAACCTGAAAAATCTCACCAGACAATCTCTGTTATTAAATGTCACCAGGGCAGAGAAAGAGATGGCCAATGGAAAATTTCTTTTCCTGGATTCAACTCTTCAATTCTGCCTTTAACACTGCTTCCAGTATCAAGAGCCCAGTTTTTCCAGCTTGTCCAGAGCTTTACTCTCTGTGCCATCCTTGTCCCTCAGATACCCCCTGGATACATCCCCACTCTCCATGGACGTCATTCCATTCCCCATGGTTTACATACAAGTAGAACTAAATAGCTTAGAGCAGAAAAGGACATAGTCTTCTTAGAGACATTCTTTCATTTCCTCTTGCTTATATTTTCCACTTCTATTGCATGGAATCAGAAAGTTACACCAATACTACACGAAACTCTGAGCAATACCTTCCTCTGCAAGTACCCACATCTCCATGGGTCCAACCATTAAGCTCTTGATTCCCTTTATAACTTCCTCAGTAGGAAAAGGATTAAGCCATCACGAACACCACGCTGAATATTGTGGTTTTGGTTCATGCTATTACTCAGTATGGCTATTACTCAAATGTTCTACAAATGTGGAGAAATTTCCTTGAGTATTGAATCATTTAAACATTATGCAACAGTACAATAAATAGGTGTCATTTTACACTTCACTAGATTTTGTGATTGCTATATTCATAATAGGAAAGGTGACTTTGCTGCGACTTCACATGCTTCTCACTCCCGGATGAATCTCCCTCCATTTGGACTCTAACTCCCTGGACAGGGAGACAAATGGGCTTCAGCCCCTATATCTAAAGAGAGCTGATATATTCTGCCACAGAAAAACACATTCTCATTTGGAAGCCTGAGAAGGACAGAATGTGGTCACCACTGTCCCTGGGAGTTTTTGCAAACACAATTATCCTAAAGAGAAAGCTGGCTTTATTCTAAAGCACATGGATTCATGTTCCAGCACCTAGAACCTCGCAGGAGCTCTGCCATCTCATCTCCTGGGAAGTTCTGCTAAAACTCAAACCGTGAAGAGCAATTTCCCACATGTCTGGCAGCTCAGAGATCCATGTCTGCTCCACACAGCTGTTTACTTGGCACCCAGGCAGAGTTGGTTCCTCTTTTTCTCAGGCTATCAAGATGTTCCTTGTTTCTGATAACGACTATTAATAATAATATTTACACAAACAAGCCCTTCATTGTGCCAAAAGATCTCAAAATGCTTCACAACTAGTCTGCTACAAATTCAGGGCCAGATTAGTGGAGTGGAGCATCCAGCATGGTCTCTGAGAGAAACCAACTGATTGTTGAGATAGTACAGCAGAAGGAACACTTTCTGTCCATAGGAGAGTGAGCACGGACCAGTTAGAAAAGGGCTGGAAAGGAGCACTGGGACATTCTAGGGGATGTGCACTAGTTAAACTGCACACAAACTAACATGGATGCTCAGATACAACTCTGCCATAATAAAGAAGCTCATGCTGTTTGTTGTCTTTGGCTGCCAATTTTCTTCTCTACCTTCTTTGGTAAATTATATTCTGATTTTCTTTTGGGGAATGGGCTCCACCTCATTGAATACAGTTGGATGAAAGAGTTATTCAAGATGCCTTGTGCTCTCTAGATAAGGAGTAGGCAGGTGACCCAGTGCAGATCAGTGGCCCAACTTTTTCCTAGAAGTAGAGTCAGATGAGAGTAATGGAGACAAAGAAGCTGGTTGAAGCTGATGAGTTCCAGCAGCAAAGCCTGACAGCACTCACACAGTTCTACTACCAAGACTCTTCAGAGTCACTTGTCTTCTCTTCTTTCTTTGTCTGGTTCTTTAGTAATTCATGTTGCTTTGTTCTGTGTTGTTTTGTTTTGTTGGTTTAATATTGTGACCTTCCCACAGCTTTCCTATAATTTGTTTGTGCTTAGTTTAACCAGAGTACACTTGGGTTGCTTGCATCAAGGTACTCTAACTGATATAAGGGATTTAGTGTTTTGTGAAACACTTGGGAGATATTTTATTCTTACACATGTTGGATTCTATTGATAGAATACAGCAGACAGGTAAACGTTAGGATGAATGTGCAGTTGGTAAGGAGAAATTGGAGCAGTGGTCAGAAGCATAGGGTCACCTGTGCTAGATGCCTAAGAGCTGGAGAAGGTGACTGGTTTCACCAAACTTGTACAACTGTGGGGAAATTTCCATGAATTTCCTTCTCCTTTAGGCACATACTAAATCAAAAGAAAAATTAGAGACCAAAAATAAATGTTTAGTTTCTTTGGAATACAGGCAAACTCTAACCCAGCATGTGAACCAGTCTGGCTTAAGACTGTGGAGACAAAGGGCTGAGGCAATCATGTAAGGCACTGATGTCCATGGATGTAAGATGTTTTCCCATGTGGCCTGTTCATGCCCACACACCACAGACTGTCCCTGCAGCAACGGCTTGGGACTATACTCATCGGCCACTGTGGACCAGGAAATTCTGAACAGTGGACCCTCATGCTCATTAAAGTGTTAAGCAGAAAGCTAACTGATTCCAGGTGTGTAGACAGTAAACTCTTCATAAACCAAGAAATGTTTGTGCTACAAATAACATTACTCCACACAAGGCATGTTGTTTCTTCATAAGAGAAAAAGAATGAAGGTGGAATTGGAGATTAATTTCATTGAAAATAGACCTCTTAATTGGTGCTATGACTGGATCATCTTTCACATAGATTGATTAGAAGAAATAAGTTTCCAAATCCAAAATTTTTAGTTCATTCTAAGTATGGTCTAAATGTATCATATGCTGGTCATAACTCAACACATTCTAATTAATGGATAAGACCAATCAATAGCTGATATTTAGGTAGGATATTAAACTGCTGGAAAGGCCACAGCAAAATGCCACAGACTGTGTGGCCAAAACAACAGAAATATTTTCTCACAGTTTGGAAGCCCAAGGTCAAGGTGTCAGCAGATCTGGTTTCTCCTGAGGCCTCTCTCCTTGGCGTAACCTTCTCATTGTGAACTTACACGGTCTTTCCTCTGTGGGTATGCCTCTCTGGTATCTCTCTGTATGGTCTAATCTCCTCCTCTTTTTAAAACAATGTTAATTTTTTTTTAATTTTTAGTGTTACTACCCAAGGTATTTATTATTGTGTGTTGAACTGATACATGATTACATTGTCTATTTATCTACCTATGATTATTTTTGACCTGTATATCAATCAATGTGATATACCACACAACAGAAAGGTAAAAATTACATTATCTCAACAGCTGCATAAAAATCATTCAACAAAATCAAACACACTTTTTAAAATACTCAACGAACTAAATACAGAAGGAATCTAGCTCAACACAGTAAAGGTCATATAGGAAAAGCTCATAACTAACATTACCCAATGGTGAAGAAGTGAAAGCTTTTCCTCTAAGATCAGAAACAAGATAAAGAGGCCACATTTGCCACTTCTCTTCAACATGCTTCTAGAAGTCCTAATCTGTTAAGACTTTCAGAGGCAATCAGGCAAGAAAAATAAATAAAAGGCATTCAAATTGAAAAGGAAGAAGTAAAATTATCTCTGTTTGCAGACGGCATGATGTTATATCTAGAAAACCCTAACAACTCCGGTTGTTAGAAGCCATACAAAATTCAGCAAATTTGCTGGACTCTTATTGATAGGATACAGCAGACAGGTAAACCTCCTGGAGAAATTTCCTCAAGTTTCCTTCTACAAAGGATACAAAATCAATGTACAAAACTTGGTTGCTTTTCTATACACTAACAATGAATTACCTGAAAAGAAAATATGTTTTAAATTCCATTTACAACAGCATCCAAAAAAATAAAACACTTGGGAACAAATTTAAGGATGTGTAAGACTTGTATTCTGAAAAATATAAAACATTGATGAAATAAAGTAAAGTAGACACAACTGTATACATGAAAAGACATCCATGCTCATGGATTGGAAGAATTCATACTGTTGAAATGTACTTACCCAAAGCAATTTACAGATTTAATGCAGTTTCTATCAAAATCCCAATGGCATTTTATACAAAAATAAAATAATCCTAAAATTTATATGGAACCACACACACAAAAAAAAGAAAAATAGCCAGAGGAATTTCAAACAAGCCAAAGCTGAAGACATACACTTGCTAGTTTCAAAACAGATTTTAGAGCTACAGGGATTAAAATAACATGGTACTGTCATTAAAAAGACATATAAACCAATGGAATAGAATACAGAGTTGAGAAATAAACCCATGCATATATGGTCAACTGATCTTTGACAAGGGTTCCAAGAATACGCAATGGGAAAGTGTATTCTCTTCAATGGGAAAACTAGATATTTGCACACAAAAGAATAAAATTGTACCCCTATCTTATACTACTTACACAATTTAACTTCAAGTGGATTAAATACTTAAATGTAAGACTGGAAACCATCAAACTCCTAAAAGACAACACAGAGAAAAAGCTTACAGACATTGTCCTTGGCAATGACTTCTTGAATATAGCACAAAAACACAAGCAATAAAAGCAAAAACAGATAAGTGGGAGTACATCAAATGAAAAGACTTCTTCTACATAGCAATAGAAATAACAAAATTAAAAGGCTGTCTTCAGAATTGGAAAAAGTATTTGCAAGCCACATATCTGGTAAAAAGTTAATACTCAAAATATATATAAAAAATTCCTAACCTCATTTTCTTATAAGATACCAAATTGGATTAGGATCCACCCTACCAATGTACTTTTTTTTTTTTTGAGACGGAGTTTCGCTCTTGTTACCCAGGCTGGAGTGCAATGGTGCGATCTCGGCTCACCACAACCTCCGCCTCCTGGGTTCAGGCAATTCTCCTGCCTCAGCCTCCTGAGCAGCTGGGATTACAGGCACGTGCCACCATGCCCAGCTAATTTTTTGTATTTTTAGTAGAGACGAGGTTTCACCATGTTGACCAGGGTGGTCTCGATCTCTTGACCTTGTAATCCACCTGCCTCGGCCTCCCAACGTGCTGGGATCACAGGCATGAGCCACCACGCCCGGCCTACCAATGTACTTTTAACTCAATTACCTCTTTCAAGGCTCTACCCTCCAAATTTAGTCACATTTTGAGGTACAGGGCATTAAGAACTCAAACATGAATTTGGAAGAATACAATTAAGTCTAAAACAGTTAGCAAGGAAGAATTATAAAATGAATGGATGTCACAACTTTTTTATGAAAGTGAATTGAATCCTAATGTAAGTCCTTCTATTTTGATTGTTACTAACTGTATTCATTTCCTGTAGCTTCTTTAAAAAATGCCACAAACTGGTTGGCTTAGAACAACAGAAATCATGACTAAAACACCAAAAGCAATGGCAACAAGGGCCAAAATTCACAGATGGGATCTAATTAAACTAAAGTACTTCTGCACTGTGCCAAAGAAACTATCATCAGAGTGAACAGGCAACCTATAGAATGAGAGAAAAGTTTTGCAATTTATCCATCTGACAAAGGGCTAATATCCAGAATCTATAATGAACTTAAACAAATTTACAAGAAAAAAACAAACAATTTCATCAAAATGTAGGTGAAGGATATGAACAGACAGTTCTCAAAAGAAGACATTTATGTGGCCAACAAACATGAAAAAAAGCTCATCATCACTGGTCAGAGAAATGCAAATCGAAACCACAATGAGATATATTCTCAAGCCAGTTAGAATAGTGATCATTAAAAAGTCAGAAGACAACAGATGCTGGAGAGGATGTGGAGAAATAGGAACATTTTTACACTATTGGTGGGAGTATAAATTAGGTCAATCATTGTGGAAGATCGTGTAGTGATTCCCCAAGGATCTGGAAACAGAAACACTACTTGACCCAGCAATCCCATAACTGGGTATATACCCAAAGGATTATAAATCATTCTGCCATAAAGACACATGCACATGTATGTTCATTGCAGCATTGTTTACAATAGCAAAGACTTGGAACCAACCCAAATGCCCATCAATGATAGATTGGATAAAGAAAATGTGGCACATATATACCCTGGAATATTATGCAGCAATTAAAATGGATGAGTTCATGCCCTTTGCAGGGACATGGATGAAGATGTAAACCATCCTTCTCAGCAAACTGACACAAGAACAGAAAACCAAACACTGCATATTTTCACTCATAAGTGAGAGTTGAACAATGAGAACACATGGACACAGGAAGGGGAACACCACACACCAGGGCCTGTCAGCGGGTGGGGGTCTAGGGGAGGGAGAGCATTAGGAGAAATACCTAATGTAGATGGTGGTTTGATGGGTGCAGCAAACCACCATGGCACATATATCCATATGTAACAAACCTGCACATTCTGCGCATGTGTCCCAAACTTAAAGTATAAAAACAAATTAATAAATAATTTTTTATAAAAATAACAACAGAAATCTCTTTTCTCAAAGTTCTAGAGGCCAGAAGCCCCAGATCAGGTATCAGCAGTCCTTACTTCCCCAACAGTGATAGGAAAGGATCTGTTCCAGATACCTCCTAGCTTCTGTGAGCCTTAGGCATTCCTTGGCTTCTGGATGGGCATTGTCTTCCTGTGTCTCTTAGAAGGCATTCCTCCTGTGTACATGTCTGTGTCCATATTTTCCCATTTTGTAAGGACATTAGAATTAGGGGCCTACCCTACTCCACTATGACCTCATCTTAAATAATTATATCTGCAATGACCTTATTCCCAAATAAGGTTATGTTCTGGGTTACTGGAAGTTAAACTTCACTATGTGAATACTGAAAAGGACACAATTCAATCTATACAACTTATAAAATGTTAAAATAATTCATCATCATAGACTGAAATCAAAAATCCTGAACTCTAAACAGAATTTTACCTCCTCTCCCCAACTCACGCCTACAAAAAAAAAAAAATAGTTTGAAGTATTATTCATGGACCAGTCAGGTCCAAATCCCTTAGCCAAAATTAGTTTACTATGTTTGAAGTTTATATAATTGCATAATAAATGAATTTTCTAAGTGCTCTCCTTGCTGGAAACATTAATGTATTATTTGATTATACTAAACAGATAACTGGTTCACATGAGAAATTCTGTAGATCTTGTGATCTGTCACTGACCTACTAGTTGGTTTCTGCTAAAGTCCAGAGAATCTTTATTCATCATCGAAATCCAATTAAATCAAAGCCAGTGTTTTAAGTGAGCCTAGAGCACTGCATAGGTAAATTCTTCTCTGTCTTGGGCTAAGCACACTAAAACATTTTCTTTAAAAGCATTGTATTTAAGCTTTACGATCTTTATTTTGAACATATGAAAGTCAGAAAAAAAAAGGTATTTCAATTAGGTCCCATTTGGATAAAGTAGCTTAAGTAAAGTAACAACCATCTAATTTTTAATAGCTGTCAATGGCTCTTCATGGTGGCTCTTTATCGAGGATTTTACGTAACTTGGCTTTGTGGTTATTTTTAGTTACTGTGACCTCATTTCCCCCTAGATTTTACCCTCTAGAATCAGATTTAATTCAATGCCTAAAATGCCTGTGTGAAGATAAACAAAAAACAAAGAAGCAAAATTTTAATCCTCCTAATAAAAGATAAAAGATTTCAAAAATATACATTCTCTGCTCAGCAAAGTACAGTAGACAATCAGAAATGATGCCCCACGAGATGGAAATCAAAACAGATGGGGAGAAACTTTCAAGGTCATCTGGCCTGGCTTGGACAATAATTCACCCAAATTATGTAAAGGTTAAGGGAATAAAAAAGACAGTATTAATCATCAGAAATAAAACTAAGAGCCTAAATTATCTATTTACGTATACAACTTTTGTAAAGAGTATAATACATCAACTTTGGAAGTTATATTCTATATATTTAACTTTTAGTTGATATTTAAAAAGGTACATGTGAATATTCATTATCTTAGTAAATATACACAGAAAACTAGAATTATCATTATTATTATTATTTTTGAGACTGAGTTTCACTCTGCCCAGGCTGGAGTGCAGTGGCATGGATCTCAGCTCACTGCAACCTCTGCCTTCCAGGTTCAAGCAATTCTCCTGCCTCAGCCTCCCGAGTAGCTGGAATTACAGGTGCATTCCACCACGCCTGGCTAATTTTTGTATTTTTAGTACAGACGGGATTTTGCCATGTTGGCCAGGCTGGTCTTCAACTCCTGACTTCAGGAGATCCACCCTCCCCAGCCTCCCAAAGTGCTGGAATTACAGGAGTGAGCCACCGCACCTGGCCAGGAAGCTGGAATTCTGACTGATGTTTAAACTTTGGGCACTGCTTCCAAATTACAGTGAAAGAGAAAGAAGGTACCCAGATCAAATGTCACACATGGGACAGTTTTGTGTCAAACTTCTAAATTTCTACACACAAATGTATACACACAAAAATCACATATTGATAAATGAGTGTAATCATGATGGTTTATATGTCATTTGGACTTTACTACTTTTCTGTTAAATCAGAAAGGGCTTCCTAGAAGGCAGAGCAGAAATAGGGACAAGGTGGCATTAGTAACTGAGGCCTCTGGCCCCTTGACATTCATCACCTTAAACCGAATTCAGATAATTCTCAATACTATTTGCCTCTGTACACATATGTATACAGCCCATGTGATCTTTAAGTGTGATGGTGGGAAGGGCTGAATCAAGCATACCTAATACATCTTTTGATGAGATTTTACCCCTAAACTAGAATTATTGGGTAAACAGGGATTTGCTTGTGTGTGTATGTGTGTGTGTGTGTGTGTGTGTGTGTGTGTGTGGCTTTTTTTTTTTTTTTTGCTGTGATACTTCAACATGTCTTTCCTCAGATATATAAAATTTATGCATTATGGTTTAGTGCTGAAATTGCCCTTTCACTAACAAATGCTCTTGAAAGTTTTATATTATGGTGGTAACAAGGACAACATAAACTTTTGAAAGTTTATAGAGTTATTGTTATTGGTATAGTTTTTTCATTTCAGAGCATCGCAGCACCCTAGTGCCTCTATTTGATTCTTCTACTGAATGTTCCTTTACTAAAATTAACTTCAATCAATTGATGCTTTGAAAACTTCTGGTCAATGACTGTTTTAAGTATAGCAGTGAAATCAGAAGATTGAACAAGATGACTCTTGATAAATTTGGTGAGGGCAACAGGAAGCACAGCAAATCCAGCAAAGCAATATGTGCATGGAAACAACTCCAGGTGAATCCTTAAATCATAGAAATTACACTTAATTTTTGTGATGTTTCTAACACAGATACTTGTTAGTGATACCTAGTCCAGTAGAGAAGGGTTTTGCTAAAGTCTTTGTTACAGGGGGAGGGAGAAAACAAAGTAATTCCAACAGGCAAAAAAATTTGCAGAACTTAAATATATTTTTTATACAACATTTACCCCAAGGATTATGAAAGCAGCAGAATTGTGAATGCCAGTTGGGTAAGTCACTAGAGAATTGGCATTCTTCCCCCACCTAAAAGAGAAATGACCAGATTGCTCATATGTGCACTCAGATCATCTGTCTCACCTTCTAATGTTTCAGCAGTTCTGGTTATCCAGGGCCCAGCATAGAGTTTACCAATCACTGACTAGGGTTAGAAGGGCACTGGGTAAAGCATAGAATGGAGGTTGCATTCCAAACTAATAGTGGGAATGAAACTGAGCTAGGCCAGGGGATTCTGCAGGGTAAGCATGTCTACCCAGAACAATCAATACATGGAGTCTTGGTTGACTACAGTATCAGATAAACAAAGAAGGGTTGGCCAGAAGTCAACAGGTGACAGCCACAAAAGTTCTTGGGTCTTTTTTCCTACCACTTAAGCCATCAAAGATCAATGGAATGCTGTAGTCAAATCTCATCAGGGTCACCCTATGTTGAGCGCCACTGTCAGGGTCACCACTTGCGGGGCTCTGTCCTGCAGATTCTGACTCAATGATGGATAAATAAAGTACACTGACACACGGACATTATGCTTTCCTAGTTTGACTGAGTGTCTGGGCGGTTACAGTCTCCCTGGAGAGTGCTGTAAAAAGATAGCAGCCGCCAACCTTTACATGCTGGCCTCACCAGACTTTATTTAGTACACATTACATGAAAAAAACTCTGAGTCAAAACCACTAGAGGTTAAAGATTAAAGGATAGGTTCTGATGCTTAAAGCAAACACTACTAGTAAATATTTTGCTACCTTCCTGACTGAACTACAGAATCTCTTCCTGACACATGTATTGATGGGGCCATGAAGTGTGGCTGCTCTGCCTTCCCCATGGTGTTCATCAATGACTACACATTTATAGAGCAAAGACACAATAAATACATGTTGAATAAAGAAAGCAGAATTTCATCTGAATATCAGGTAATGGGCTAAAAGGGAAATAGGCCTCAAAGTTAGTAACATTTTTAATAAAAAGGCAAAATGGTAACTGTACTGATTATAAAATATGGCACAGATTCATTGAGCCACACTAAAGAGTAGCTTTATGAGTCTGTGCCATATTTTATTTTTCTATTTTATATCTTATTTTTTTCTCATCAGAACTTTTGGACCCAGGGATGGAGGGAGAAATACCTTCTTCTCACTACTCCTTAGCCATATCATCCCTATTATATCTTACCTCATTCTCAACATTGTTTTGGGTTCTGAGAGGCAGAAGGAGGAAAAGATGAATTTCAAGAAGCAAAAAGTAAAAAAGAAAAGTAGAAATAAATGTGGAAAGGACAATTCTACCAGCCAATGTTCAAGGGAGTAAAATTTAAAATGCTTTAAGAAAGTTTTTAAAGCATTTAAAGAAATTGAATTACTCAATTCTTTCTTCGTTTTTTATTTTACTTTATTATTTTAAAATAATAAAGACAGACTCTAGCTCTGTCACCCAGGCTGGAGTGCAGTGGTACAATCTCAGCTCACTGTAACCTCCACTTCCCAGGTTCAAATGATTCTTCTGCTTCCTCCTCCCAAGTAGCTGGGATTACAGGCACGTGTCACCATGGCTGGCTACTTTTTTTGGGGGGGGGTGGTAATTTTGGTAGAGATGAGGTTTTGCCATGTTGGCCAGGCTGGTCTGGAACTCCTGCTGCATATGTAAACAATAGCAAGTGTGCACGCGCGCGCACACACACACACGCACACACACATACACACACCCTACCCTCATCTAACCCAGTTTCCCTTTATGGCTACTGCTCTCATGATTCTCCTCATTCCTCTCCCCTTATTCCAATGTGCAAATGATCTCCACCAGCTCTATTTCTCAAAACCTCCTCCTTCTCAGGGTTTGGCAGTCAGACTTCCCTCCATTTCTCCCCCAGAAGCTGCATTTGCCAATGTCACTGGTGATCCAGCTTTTGCTATATCTAACTGAAATACTTTAGATCCTCAATCCTGTTTGACATCATGGCAGCACTTAGAACTGTTGATATTATCCTTCTTCTGAAAACTGTGCTCATCTTTGCCCCCTGCGATACTAGCTTTCCTAGTTTGCCTCCTGCTATCCTGGCTATTTCCTTCTCCATGTCTTTTGCAGTCTGTCCTTATTCTAATCACAACTCTCTTGGCTTCTCTTAGGCTCTAACTCTCAGCTCTCTTCTTCATTTACTCTCCACCTGCTTCTGTGCAGATCACAGGCACATCTGCGGCTTCAACTTCAACCTAGCTGACCACTTCCTTGCCTTGGTCTGAAATATACATTTCCAGCCAATCCATAAGAGGAAAGAACTTGAAGTGCATGCAATATTATATCAAACTTAGAATTTATATATCGTAAGTAGTGTCATGAACAGAACCCAAGATCAAGGACAATGATTGAAGTAGGGCTAGTGCAGAGACTTCACTGAGCTCCACACTCACAACAAGCCTGAAGGCACAAATGGCCAAGTGTGGAGCAACAGATCCAGAGACACATCCAAAAAGAGATTAGAGATCAGTGCTGTGGAATCTGGGATAAAAGGGAGGGCTGAGTTATTGTGGATATAAGTATAAATGGGTATAATTGAAAATTGCAGTAATAACTTCAGGGCTACTCCAACACCATGGCTTAAAATGCAGATAAAAGATTTCCAGAATTCCTACTAAGCCCAGGGAAATGTAAGGGGCCTGCCAGTGCAGCACACCAGTACAGACACATGAATTCTGTAGCCACAGTCAAGAGGCTAAGGGGTCAGAAATTTCAGAAGATCATTAACTGTTCTATTCTGTTTCCATGAAGTTCTAAGTATAGAATTTTACATCGGCCCTTATTAAATTTTAGCTTTTTGGTTTCTGCCTAGTGATCTGGATGTCAAACTAAGTCTGAATCTCAGTGCTTTCATCTGTCTTATTAGCTCTTCTTGTCACTTGGCTGTGTATCATCTGCACATTTTATGTAGCCTCTATGTCCTTAGCCAAGCAATTGATAAAGGTTGAAGTCAGCCAAGAATCAAACAACATGATGTTTCTCTTCAGTATTTCCTCTAGTTGACATGAACCCATTAGTTGACACTTTTTCAGTGGTTGTTCAACCAACCACGATTTTACTGGATTGACCCAATACCAAGCTAATATTTCATTATTTTGTCTATCAGGCTATCATTTGTCTTTGGCAAATGCCATTTTGAAATGAATGCAGGCACTTGTAAAGGTTTCCGTCAATTTTTCCTCCTCCACCAATGTAGAAGTGTAATGAGGAAAGGGGATGATTATGAGTTTGGCATGACTTTTCCTAGTGAGTCACTGCTTCCTCTTCTCTGCTCACAAGCCATCTGTTTAATATTCTATTTTAGAAGCTTTCCCCAGAATGAAATCTGATTTGCTAGTGTGCAGTTTGCAGAATTCCTCTTTTTCAAACGTGAGAGAGCCTTTGTTCATCACCAATATCCTGATCCTGTCTTTCACTTTCAAGATAGATGGTTTAAAGATTTCTGAAAGGGACTCTGAATTCACATACAGGTCTACTCCCTTTAACCCTTATAAAATGGAGTCATCCAAAATTCTGAAATGGCCTCAGTATTTCTATACCTATCTTCTGCTTTTCTTCTTATCTGATGATGAAATACAGAACACATCAGTTGTATTACTATGCATCTTACTGGAGACGGTAGAAACAAAAGCGTGTCTCGTTTGTCGTCGGTTACAATCTCATCATCTGCCCCAGGCAACTGGACTCTGTCCAACCTGTTGGTTCTGGACATCACATCTACATCCCCGATACTTCTTCATTTACTCAGATCTCAACAAATTCCTACCTTTGGTCTATGACAGTATTTTCACATGCTCTGGTTGCTCTGTCTACTGCTCATACAAGTCTTTTGTAAGCATGATGTCATTCCAAGGCTTCCTGTGTAATTACACAAATCCATGGTCCTTGACTTTTCTGAATGTCACAAATCCCTCTTTAGAGATCTCTTGCTTCCTAAAATAACATTACAGCGTTGGCGTAATACCCAGGATCTTGTTTAATCCTCTTGGATCTCCTTCCACCCAAAGGGAGTGCCAGGCAAGCAGGACTCTGCTGGGCTGATCTGTGCAAGTGTATGACCAGCTCAGTAGCAGTCACCCACCATGCCCAAGATGCTCTTCGGTAAAAAGGAACCCAAATCCTTCCCCGTAGTCTCTTCTCCAATGCCCTCCAAATTTCATCCCATATCCCATCTCCAAAGTGGAAACTTGCAGGATTGTTGCTTAGTTCCTGGTGACCACATTTTCAGGTGGCTCTGCTCATTATATGCATCGTTAGCCTGAGAAGAGGACACTATTCCTGGGGCAAGAAGAAATAACTCTGACACAGTCCGGTTTTTATATGAGGTCTGCCCACCTGTTCTGACTCAGATTAAATCCTTGGCTCACTTACATGCTGTGAACTCAAAAACAGAGTCTCTCGACAGTTTCTATTTATCTAACCTGAGCCTTCATATTCCTTGCTGACCCAGACCTATTCTTCTGAATCTATGTATTTAATACATTCTGCTCTACTAACATCGTCTACAGAGTATTCTCAATTTTATATAAACATACTGCTTTCTCTTTATATTCTCCAACCAAATGCATTTTACATAATTAAAAATTTAATATATTTCTCTCTTTTAGTTTGATAGATTTTTTTTTTCCTGTCAGTACTACTCCTCATAACAAGTTTGAGTTACATTGAGAGGTCTGAGAGAATATATTTTCCAGAATTTTCTTTCTTGACAAGAACAATTTTTTCCTAAAATATCTTTTGATATCTAATTGTAGTAGTTGCCTTTGCACATATTTTCCACAAGCCACCCTACCGAATGTAGAAAAATAAATATATTTTATCTGACTTATCAACAGAATTTCAGCCATTGCTCTCCTGACCTACTCTATAGATTTTGAATTTGCCCCTCCCAGATTCACAGAATTACAGAGTCAATTTCTTAAAATGAATCTATTTATCATATATTAGCCTTTTACTGGTTTTGCTTCTCTGGAGAACCCTGACTGATACAGAATTTAATACAGCCACAGCTCTAGATCCTTGATGAGAAGCTTTTTCCCTCTCAGTGCTTTAGAAAAATTATCCATTCCTGAAGAATTAAAGTAAGTCTGGTTTTCTATTAGAAGGTGATCCAAAACTGCACATAAGCACTGATACAGGGCTTACTGGGCATTCCAGAAGTGAGGGAAGGAGCCAGGAAGTGCCACTAGGACAGAAAGGCCGGGGGTCTATGAAAGTCCACTCCAAGCCGGGTTGACATTCTTCTTTAGGGGTGGGAATGGCAGGACTTCCATGCAGTGTCCCAGTCAGAGACTGAGTGTTGCCTACAAGTTAGGGTATGAGTTCCTAGAAGTTGGGTCCACTCAGCAGAAATGCCTCACAGGATGATTAAGGGGAAAAGTTCAGAGCTGTATTCAGAGCTGAAGAAGAATGGAACCAAAACCCTAGAGGCATGGGAAAAGTATGAGCATCATGACATGGAATCAGAGACAATTTTTGAATTTGCAGACACTGTCCCTAATCCCTACCCTACTACCCCACTGCTTTGTGGGGCCTGGGTTTTTTTGTGTGTGTGTGTGGCAGGGTCTCACTCTGTCCCCCAAACTGGAGGGCAGTAGTGTGATCATAGCTCACAAGAGCCTCAACCTCCAGAGCTCAAACAATCCTCCTGCCTCAGCCTCCCAAGTAGCTGGGACTGGAGGTACATGCCACCACACTCAGCTATTTTTTATTATTATTGCTTTTTGTAGACACAAGGTCTTGCTATGTTGCCCAGGCTGGTCGTGAACTCCTCGTCCCAAGTGATTGTTCCATCTTAGGCTCCCAAAGTGCCGGAAACTAACTCAGTACAGTCCAGCTTCTCAGTGATTCAGTGTGCGCAAGCCTGGGCCTGCTGGAGCCAGGTGGAACTGGGGCAGAAGTTGATGGATGCTTCTAACACTGCACACACAGTCCAGATTTCCAATTTCTGCAGGAACAGGAACTATTTTGGGATTGCATGATTTTTAAATATGTTCAAATTCAAAATAATAAAATTTCAAATCATTTGATTTCATGTTTTGGCTTTAAATAAACTCATTTCAATGTTTTCCTGTACTGAATTATTATGCTGATAATTCTATTTACCTAATCTTTTCCATTTTCATTTTAATAGCTATTCAAACATACTCTAAATTTTTTAATTCTACTTCTTCCGCAGGTTTTTCAACAAAATTAATATATATTCAAATTTCCTTATGTTTCTATGCATTAATAGTTGAGATGTCTTTCATTCAAATATTTATTTCTACAGACATTTGTCAACTACCTACAAGTCCATGACACTGCATCAGCTGTCCAGGTGTGGGGATGACACGAACAAAATGCAAACATTATCCTTCCCGAATACATTAAATTTTTCCTATTTATTTTTTCCTAATCTCCTCATTAGAATGCAATTTAAAGACATTATCTCAAACAAAAAAAATTCTTCTTAGGAAATGTGGACATTAACTGGTTCTAAATCAGATTATTCCTACTGATATGAAAATAAATATTTAAAAATCCCCCCCCCAAAAAGCTGCTACATTCCTGCTTAGCCTCATGCCTGTATACTTTTATTAAATGGTTGGACCACATACATTCTCGAGTTACTCATTGGAGATTTTCAGACACTCCCTTCTTACCTTTATCTGTTTTCTCATTTGAGTTTTATACTAGCCTTTTAATGGGTTTTGGGGGTTTCTCTTTTTTTTGTTTTGAGAAAGGGTCTCAGTCTGTCGCCCAGGCTGGAGTGCAGTGGCATGATCACTGCAACCTCCACCTCCTGGGTTCAAGCAATTCTCCTTCCTCAGCCTCCAGAATAGCTAAGACTACAGGTATACGCCACCACACACACCTAATTTTTGTGTTTTTAGTAGAATCAGGGTTTCACCTGTTGTCCAGGCTGGTCTTGAACTCCTGACCTCAAGTGATCCATACCCCCTGGCCTCCCAAAGTGCTGGGATTACAGACATGAAGTACCATGCCCGGCCTAATGGGTTTTTCTTATATCTTGATGTCTTCCAACTTTTTAGAAGTTTTTTTTAAATTTTACATATATTTTATCTTTATCTATTTGTACATTTTTTTACCACTTTGTGAGATTACTCTGCATTGAATTGTATTGGATGTGACTCTCCATTGATCTTGAAGATAAAACTGTATTTTCCTTTCATGAGGCATTGTTTATGACCCCATACACTGATGTTTAATATACCCGTTGCCTTCTGCTCCTGATTATGACTGTCCTGGGAACCTGGCCTTCTACTGATCTGACTCCGATTTCCCCTTTGAAACTCCCACGTTAAAAGCCAGATTCACAAACACAGACATGTGCTCACCCACCCTTCCTGTAGCCCCCAAGTCATCCCTGTCTCTGGGAATGGCCTTTTCTTCATCCAGGTGGATGAGACCTTATGGCAACCCTAACCTTCTTGTAGCAATTTCTCTAGTTCCCTGAAGCAGGTGTCTGAGCAGCCTGCCTTCCCCCATTTATTTACTGCCTTGCTGGGTCTTTTACTTCACTGCCAGCTAGCCTTCCTTGTGTGAGAGCAAGGAAAGCTTGCAAAACTTTTATCTTTGGTTTGCTGTTGTTGTTATTGTTGTTAGATTGGGTCTCGCTCTATAGCCCAGGCTGGAGTGCAGTGGGGCAATCTAGGCGCATTGCAGTCAACCACCTAGCGCCATTGATTTTAACTTCTAAATGTCTCTTGGAACAGCCCCTTCCTCTGCCTCTTCACAGAGATTACATCACTCCAGGCCTACATCTCTAATTTATTGCAATCTCACCTGAGTTATTACAATAGGCAGCTGACTGCTCTCCAGCTCCTCAAACAAACTTTTTCACTAATGCCGTAGTGATTGCCCTTATAATGCAGATTTTATCAGGTAACCTGCCCTGCTTTGCAGGCAAAGTCTAAAGTCTGTAAGATGACATGAAAGCCCTTCCAGAGTCTGGTTACTCCAAACCTTTTTCATCTAATGTGGGAACCAATCCTTCTCTAAAACCCACAGTTAAAACCATTGTCTTTGAATGTAATGCTGCAGCTACACTGAATAATCTATGAGTTACTGCACATTCACTTGTGACATAGTCCCCTTCTTACTTGCTTTTCCTTACACCAGAAAAGCCTTCTCAAATTACCAGGCCAAAGAACTCCTCACATTTCAAAACTTTGCTCACTTATTTTCTCTGTAAAACTTTTGATGAGAGAATAAAAGATAGATTTAAAATAAATTTAGCTTCCTTAAAATATGCATCATTCTACCATGAGAACACATACATGTAAATGTTCACTGCGGCACTATTCACAATAGCAAAGACAAGGAATCAACCTAAATGCCCATCAATGACAGACTGGACAAAGAAAATGTGTTACATATACACCATGGAATACTATGCATCCACAAAAAAGCACAAGATCATGTCTTTTGCAGGAACATGTGTGGAGCTGGAGGTCATTATCCCTAGCAAACCAACACAAGAACAGAAAACCAAAAACTGCACATTCTCACTTATAAGTGAGAGCTAAATAATGAGAATTCATGGACATAAAGAGGGGAATAACAGACACCCTACTTGAGGGTGGAAGGTAGAAGAAGGGAGGGAGCAGAAAAAAATTACTGGGTACTAGGCTTAGTACCTGGGTGAAGAAACAATCTGTACAACAATGCCCCCATCACAAGTTTACCTATATGACAAATCTGCACATGTACCCCTGAATCTAACACAAAGGTTTATTTTTTAAATTACAAATAAAAAATAAAATAAAATAAAATTGGCTTCCTTAAAGGGGAAAGGGCAGAGAAACAGAGTTAGGGAAGGAAACTGTGAAGAAGGGAAAGAGGAGAAAAAGGAAATTGATTAGTGTTTCTGGGACGCTAAAGGAGAAGGACCTTTCGTTTTAGTCTAAATGGGAGATTTGGATATGAGAAATGTTTTCTAAGTGCTGTTGGAATTACTCCATAAAAAATGTAAACTCCCACTTGTAACCATCATAAATAGTTGGTACCAAACTTATCCTTCCTTGGTGAGCAAGTAGCAAGCTTGAAAAAATATGTGAAACAACTATTTTCAGATATCGGACAACAGGCAGCAAAGGACTGTGATCCCTGAGAGAAAGGATTGCCCTAGTTTTCTGCCTGGAGAAACTCTCTGATGATTCCTGGGTATATACCCCAAAGAAAATAAATCATTCTACCAAAAAGACACCTGCACTTGCATGTTCATTAAAGCACTATCCACAATAGCAAAGACATAGACTCAACCTAGGTGCCCAACAATGGTAGATTGTACAAAGAAAATGCATATGCCATGGAATACTATGCAGCCATAAAAAAGAACAAAATGTCCTTTGCAGCAACATGGAGGCAGGTGGAGGCCATTATCCTAAGTGAATTACCACGGAAACAGAAAACCAAACACCACATGTTCTCAATTATAAGTGGCAGTTAAACACTGGGTACACATAGACATAATGTTGGGAACAGTAGACACTGGGGACTTTAAAAGGGGGAGAAAGGGTAGGGGTAAGGGTGGAAAAGCCATGTATTAGGTACCATGTTCACTATCTGGGTGATGGGTTGAATCAAAGCCCAAACCTCAACATCACACAACATATCTGTGTAACACCTGTACATGCATCTCCTAAATCTAAAATTTTAAATAAAATTAGCTTCCTTAAAATACAAATCATTGTATATTCACACATATGTTCATTGCAGCACTATTCACGATAGCAAAGACAAGGAATCAACCTAAATACCCATCAGTGACAGATTGGATAAAGAAAACGTGTTACAATTGCACATTTTTAAATTTAAAATTAAAAACGTAGTGGATACTCTCTGGATGCTGGGAATTGAAAGAAGATCCTAAGCAGAGCACAGTGGTCTTACTGAGCAGCAGAGACAGAAATCAGAGTTTGGAGAAGCAGTTGGAACTTGTGGAAAGAAGCATCAACAAGAAAGAAGCCATCAGAGAGGGAGTTCCAGAAGTCATCACAACTCCTCTTGAGTCTACTGATGGATACTAAGTCACATATTGTGAGGAGAAACTCTACAAGGCTGGGTAGCAATTACCAAAGATGAAAGCTGAACAATTTCTAGAGCACACAAAGGGCATGGAAACATTTGAATTCTGACCAGCCATACATTCAGTAGAAGGGGTACGTGTTAGCAGGAGGTCAAACCAATCCTAGAGTAAATACAATTCTAAAGCTATCTTTTAGAAGTTTATAAATAAGACTTTAAAGAATCACACTTATCTACAAGTAACTTAACCACTTGCCCCTACAAAGAGCAACACTCTATAAAGGAAGGCAAAAGATTCTAGATGCCCAATAACATAAAAATGCTAGACACATGAAGAAGGAGGATAACTTGAGTTTTAACCAGGAGAAAAAGCAATACATAGAAATAGATTCAGAATGACAGAAATGATGAATTAGCAGACAAGATGTTAACATAGCTGTGACAAGTGTGCTCAACTATTTTTAAAAACCACGTGAATATATTTTCAAAGATAATAGAAGAAACTTTTGCAGATGAAAAATGCAATATCTGCAATGAGAAATTCACCGGGAAGTATAAGTAGATTAGGCACATCAGATAAAAGTATCAGTGAACTTGAAGACATAATAGAAACTATCCAAAGTGAAGCACCACAAAGTTGATAAATGAATGAAGCCTTAATGACCTATGAGCAACATAAGCATAATTGAAGCTACAGAAAACGTTGGCAGAAAACAATATTTGAAGAAGTTGCCACAATTTTTAAATTATGTGACAATTATAAACTTACACGTTTAAGAAATTTAAAGAACCCCAAGCAGGAGAAACAAAGAAAAATACACTAAGACACATAATCAATTCATTGAAACCTAGTGGTAAAGAGAAAATATCACCAATTTTCAGAGGAAAAAAAAAGGCAATTACATTTAGAGGAAAAAAGATAATAATGACCACAAATGCATCATTTAAACATTAGATAAATCCCAAAACAACCCAATAGAATGACTTTTAAAATGCTGAAGTCGGCTGGGCGCGGTGGCTCACGCCTGTAATCCCAGCACTTTGGGAGGCCGAGGTGGGTGGATCACGAGGTAAAGAGATCGAGACCATCCTGGTCAGCATGGTGAAACCCCATCTCTATTAAAAATACAAAAAATTAGCTGGGCACGGTGGCACGTGCCTGTAATCCCAGCTACTCAGGAGGCCGAGGCAGGAGAATCGCCTGAACCCAGGAGGCGGAGGTTGCGGTGGGCCGAGATCGCGCCATTGCACTCCAGCCTGGGCAACAAGAGCGAAACTCTGTCTCAAAAAAAAAAAAAAAAAAAAAAAAAAAAATGCTGAAGTCAGTACATACTCTTAGCTACAATTTGATATACAGTAAAAATATTCTTCTAAAATAAAGGTGTTTTTCATAAAAATAAAAACAGAGAGAATTTGTCACCAGCAGACCTGTGGAATGAGAAATGTTACAGAAAGTTCTTTAGGCAGATATAAAATAAGCCAGATAGAAAGTTGAAACTACACAAAAGAGTGAGGATGGCCAGAAATGGGAAATATGTGGGTAACTGTAAATTAATTCTCCTTATTTTTTAGTTCCTTAGAAGATGGTTCACTAATTAGAACAAGAAATAAGAATAAGATTTTGCAGACTAAAACATATGCCAAAGGAAAATGTAGAACACACACTACAGCACAATGCCTGGAAGGAGGGACACACCACTGTAAGTCTCTGGGATGGAAGGTGAGATTATATATTTGAGGATAGAGTATGATTTTTAAAAAGACATATGGCAAGCCTTAAAATAAAACAAGTTAAACCAAAGAGGACACAAAATAGAATACTAAAAAGTATTTGATTAATCACAAAGAGGGTAGGAAAAAGAAAAATTAGAAAAGTATAGAATTTTAACATAATTGATAATCACATGAAATATGACTGTTTTAAACACTCTAATGAAGTGGCAGATTTTCATACTGGACAAAAAAGAAAGACCCAAGTATATACTGCCTAGAAATTTACTTGAAATATAATTACAAGTCGGGTGCAGTGGCTCATGCCTGTAATCCCAGAACTTTGGGAGGCAAAGGTGGGTGGATCACCTGAGGTAAGGTGCTCAAGACCAGCCTGGCTAAAATGGTGAAACCCCATCTCTACCAAAAATACAAAAATTAACTGGGCATGGTGGTAGTTGCCTATAATCCCAGCTACTCTGGAGGCTGAAGCAGGAGAATCACATAAACCCAGGAGGCGGAGGTTGGAGTGAGCCCAGATGGCACCATTACACTGCAGCTGGGTGACAAGAGCAAAATTCTGTCTCAGAAAAAAAAAAAAAAGAAAGAAAGAAAAAGAAAAAAGAAATATAATTACATAGATAAGTAAAAATAAAAGGATATAAATAAATATATAATAAAAACACTAAATGCTACAGAATATGTCTCTTCCCAAAATTCACATGTTGAAATACTAACCCCTAAAGTAATGATATTAGGAAGTAGGGCTTTGAGAGGTGATTAGGTCATGAAGTTGGAGCCCTCATGAATAGGATCAGTGCCCTTATAAAATGATCCAACAAAATACCCTTTTTCCCTCCTGCCATGTGAGGTTACAGTAAGAAGAAGTCATTGACCAAATCAGTCAATGCCATGATCTTGGACTTCCCAGCCTCCAGACCCATAAGAAACAAATTTCTGTTGTTTTTAAGCCACCCAGTCTATGATATTTTGTTATAGCAGTCTGAATGGACTAAGTCGCTAATGAGAAGAAAGCTGGCATAGCTATATCAATAATGGGCAAAGTAGGCTACAGGAAAAAATTATCAGGGGTAAAACAATTGTTTTCATAATGATAAGCAGAATCAAATCATCCGGCAGACATATCAATCCTAACAGACTATACACATAATTAAAGAGGTTTAATATCAGTGAAGCAAAATCTGACCTACAAGTAAAAATAAATACACAATTATAGTTGAAGACTCCAATACTGCTCTCTCAGTAATTGAAAGAACAAGTAACCAGAAAATCAATGAGAATAATCTTATCAAGCAACTTGACCTAATTGACATTTATTGAACATTTTATTCAACAATAGCAGAATGCATATTCTTTTCAATTCACATTCATTTCAAATGCCTAAAGCATTTGCCAATATAGGCTATATGCTGAATCATTTTAAAATTGTGAACAAATGTAATAGGCTAAAATTATAAAGATTAATTACAGAGGACTGAAAACCACCCAATAACCAAAAGATTTCTGGATAATCTCAAGACATACACAAATTAAATAGTACCAGGGCCAAAGAAGAAATAGAAAACCTGAATAGCCTATAGATATCAAACAAGTTCAACTTATCATTTTAAAACTCTACAAAGAAAACTTAAGGCCAAATGAATTTACCTGTAAATTTCATCATAAATGTAAACAGTAAATTATGCCAACTCTATGGAAATCTTTCAAAAATAGAGAAGGAAAGAAAACTTCCCAACTCACTATGTGAGGCCAGCATTACTCTAACATCAAAATCAGAGAAAAACAAGAAAAGCATTATAAGAAAATAGCAAACCAGTAACTCTCATAAAGGTAGACTGAAAAATATTTAACAAAAGATTAGCAAAAAAAATCTATCCATACATTAAAAGAAAAGTATGTCATGGTTGAATATGGTTTATACCATAATAAGAGATAGTTTAACATTAGAAAACCAGTCAATATAAATTCAACCATATTAACAGAATAAAGTTAAAAAAAAATCATATGACCACCCCACTATATGCAGAAAAGACTTTTAACAGAATTAAACACTTATTTACAGCAAAATTCTCATAAACTAAAAAGAGAAGGGAATTTCTTAAATCTGATCAAAGGAATATATGAAAAGTATACAATAATATGCTTAACATTGACACAGTGAACGCTTTTTCCTCTATGATGAAGAATAAGGCAAGGATATATACCAGCACCACTTCCACACAGCATCGTCCCAGAAGTCCTAGAGAGTTCAATGGGTAATATAAAGCAGAAAGAATGGAAACAAAGAAGTCTGTAATTTAGTGAAAGATGACATGATGATGAACATAGAAAATTCTTTATAAGTTTCAAGAAAACACGTAGCCTGAAATACATAAGAATCAATTATCTTCCTATATAATCACAACAAATAGTTTGAAATGTAAAACATTAACTTTTATAGAAGCATCAAAACATAAAATAATTATTGACAAATTTAATAAAACATGTGGAAGTCCCATACTCTGAAAACTATATAATATTGGTGAAAGGGATTAAAGGCAACCTTCGAAAAATGAACACATACACCATATTCATGGATTTGAAGATTCAATATTGGTAAGATGTCATTTCAACCCAAATTGAATTATAGATTTAAGGCAATCTCAGAAGGTTTTGTTTTTATAAATTTGTAGGCTGATTCTAATAAGTATATGAAAAACAAAATTACCTAGAATTGCCAAAACAATATTGAAAGGAATGGGCAGAGCTATAGAACTTACACTAGCTGATTTCAAAACAGTGTAGTTACTGTAATCAACACAGGGGCACTGGTGTGAGGGTGGTCATTTAGATCAATGTGTCCAGAATAGGATCCAGAAAGAGAACCAATCTGATCATCAGCTGGCTTTTGGCAAAGATATCAAAGCTATTCAAAAGGATGCTCTTTCCAACAAATGGTACTACATATTCATTTGGAAGAAAATGAACATTGTCTCTTACTTTACACCATTTGCAAATATTAACTCAATCACAGAATTCTAGACCTAAATGTAAAGGCTAATCTATTAAAGTCATCTGTAAGAAATAAACACACACACACAAAAATCTTCATGATGAAGATTTCTTAGAGAGAAGACAGAAATTACAAATCCTAACAGAAAAGAATTATAATTTGGACTACATGAAAAATAAAGACATATGCCTTCCAAAGAGTGCATCAAGAAAATGTAAAGGCAAGCCACAGACTGAAAAAATCAGATGCAAAACAGATAAATGACAAAGGCCAGGTGTCCAGGGTATGTAAAGAAAAGCTATAAATAATAAAAAGATAACCCAATTTTTTAAATGGGCAAAGATTTGATCAGATATTTCATGAAGAATATATATAAATAGCCAAGAAACACTGGAAAAGATGCTCATTAGTCAAATTTAAATGGTGATGAGATACTGTAGTTGTGTACCCAAGTGGGTGATAACTCTGGTATCTGGCATACCCAATTAAAAACAGTCAGTACCCAACTTTTATGAGGATGTAGAGTAATTGCAAATGCTGTGCATTTCTGGAGGAAATGTAAAATGGAACAACTTCTTTGGAAATCAGTTTGATGATTTCTTATAAAGTTAAACACACTTAGCCATACAACTCAACAGTCCTACTGCTAGGTATTTACTCAAGAGAAATAACGACATATTTTTACACGAAGGCTTGTACAAATATATTCATAGCATCATTTGTAATCATCAAAAAGGGGAAAAGCTCAAATGCCCATCAGTGGGTAAATGGTTAAACAAATTGTAGTATATTTGTTCAATGGAATGCTACTGAATAATAAAAAGGAGCAAACATGTGTAATTGTTTTAAAACTCGTAAAGTGACTCATATACACAAAAGAGCACATACAGTATGATTCCATTTGTATGTTATAAAATACATATACCTAAGTACAGCCAAACATAAATCAATGCCTGCCTGGAAGCAGAGGTGGGAAAGATACTGACCACAAATGGGCATAAAGACGTTTTTTGGATGGTGGCTATGTTCTAGATATTGATTGTGTTAAATGGGTATTATTTTTTGTCAAAACTCATCAAGCTGCACTTATCTTATTGTACAGAAATTCTGTGTAATTAAAATGAATTTTTGTGGCAATTCCTCAAGGATCTAGAACTAGAAATACCATTTGACCCAACAATCCCATTACTGGGTATATACCCAAAGGATTATAAATCATTCCATTATAAAGACACATGCACACATGTTTATTTCGGCACTGTTCACAATAACAAAGACTTGCAACAAACCCAAATGCCCATTAGTGATAGACTTGATAAAGAAAATGTGGCACATATATACCATGGATACTATGCATCCATAAAAATGGATGAGTTCATGTCCTTTGCAGGGACATGGGTGAAACTGGAAACCATCATTCTCAGCAAACTGACACAAGAGCAGAAAACCAAACACCACATGTTCTCACTCATAAGTGGGTGTTGAACAATGAGAACACACGGACACAGGGAGGGGAACATCACACACTGGGACGTGGGGGGGTGGGAGCTAGGTGAGGAATAGCAGGAGGTGGGGGATTGGGGAGGGATTAGGAGAAATACCTAATATAGATGATGGGGAAATGGATGCAGCAAACCACGACCACAGCACATGTATACCTATGTAACAAACCTGTATGTTTCGCACGTGTACCCCAGAACTTAAAGTAAAATAAAAACAATTTTTTAAAATGATACTCACAAAATAAAATTGTTACTACCATAAAAAAAATGAAATTTGGGGGAAAATGCTGGCCAAGGATTGGTAAAGAGGCTCCTGAGGGGTGATGATCAAGCAGCAATGGAGGAAGTGAGCACTCTTCTGGGCAAGGGGGCCAGTGAAGAATCCCCAAGGTGAGAAGGCTGAAAGATGTTTAAAGACAGGACTGAGTCATATTAGACTTTGAATCATATAAATGGAAAAGCCATGTCCACATATTTCCATTAAGTTCAATTGTACCTACACGTGCCTTGTGTGAAGAGCCGATTTTCAGCTGGTAAAGTAGTCACATGAAACGTTTACAGCAAATGCCAACTCTGACTGGTGGCAATCCATCCCTATTCTTCAGTGTTCATCTCCATACTGTTTGTTTTTGAGACAAAGTTTCACTCTGTTGCCAGGCTGGAGTGCAATGGTGGGATCTCGGCTGACTGCAAATATTGCCTCCTGGGTTCAAGTGAATCTCCTGCCTCAGCCTCCTGAGTAGCTGGGATTACAGACATGCACCACCACACCTGGCTAATTTTTGTAGTTTTTAGTAGAGTCCGGGTTTCACCGTGTTGGCCAGGCTTGTCTTGAGCTTTTGACATCAAGAGATCCACCTGCCTTGGCCCCCCAAAGTGCTGAGATTATAGGTGTAAGCCTCAGTGCCCGGCCATACTGTCATTTTTTAATGCAACTCCAGCTGTGTGAAAGATTTTTGTAGAAAAAGGATGAGTCCCATATCTGGGTCAGAATGGAGCAGAGGAGAGGGAGACACGTGGTCTTGCGAGTCTCACCTCTGTTGGGTTCTCAGAGTCAGAAGGAACTGTGAGCCTGTGAGACCCTGAAAGTTGGCAGAAGTTTTGAAGAGTCCATTGGCTGTTTCCTAATCATGAACTCAGAGCCTGGAGTTAATTATTTTTGATGAAGAACATTAAATGAAAATAAGTAAAATAAAATATTTCCAGATGGCACATGAGTTATGCCTTTATTGACCCCATGAGCTATGAAATCACTTTCTTCCTAATGGGTTCTGTGCCTCGTGCAGGCATCTGTCATTTAATCTATGAAATATTATAGTCTCTGGACTCAGCAAGGAGCTGGAGGTCTAATTAGTCTTTATATCCTCAGCACGTTGCATAGAATTTGGCAGAGGGAAGTCATTCAGTAAATGCTTGTTGAAGTAACCTTTGGTCCTTAACACAACCAAGACTTCCCATCATTAGGTCTTGGCTGTATTTAACTGTCATCAGTACCCAGGTCAGGGTTTATTTCCATGCTTCCCTTTCCTGGCTTCCTCATTTCTTTATTTTTTTCTCTTGCAGATGGTCCTGTGGTTTCACTTCCTATTTGGTTTCTGAAATCTCTGAGCACAAGACTTGGGGACACGGAATCCTCTCATTGCAGCTTTCATAACCTTTCTTAGGGTCATAAAGACACATGCACACATATGTTTATTGTGGCACTGTTCACAATAGCAAAGACTTGAAAGAATCCCAAATGCCCATTCATGATAGACTAGATAAAGAAAATGTGGCACACATACACAGTAGAATACTATGCATCCATAAAAAAAGGATGAGTTCACGTCCTTTGCAGGGACATGGATGAAACTGGAAACCATCATTCTCAGTAAACTGACACAAGAACAGAAAACAAAACACCGCATGTTCTCACTCATAAGTGGGTGTTGAACAAGGAGAACACACAGACACAGGGAGGGGAGCAAATGCTGCCACTGCAATAATTGCTGTGTGGGCACTTGGCAACTTCTCTGCTGGAGACTTGCTGAGAACCACTGTTCTGTTGGATGGACTTGGCACATGAAGGAGGAGAAAAGACAAATTGCCTAGGTAGGTAATGGGCACGAGTTGTGAGTCTTTGCCCACTTACCTGCTAGGCAAATCACCTGGTCCCCCTCTTCTCTCCCCACATCTTCTGACGAGCTTTGCTGCCTACTTCTTGAGTAGCTCAGTGGCCATCAGAGACCCCAGGCTCTTCATCAATGTTTCAGGATTTTGTAAGTCCTGGCATTTTATACATTATCAAAAAAGAAGGTTAAGACCTAAGTCAGGCTAAATTTGATGCAGAAAAACACATGGCATTTTTGTACCTGAGTATCAAGGGATAAATCACATCTTTTGCACCTGAGTCCATAAGAACTTTGGCCTAACCCTCTTCTTCTGGAGAGCTCACTTTCCTGTCTTTCTGAGACTCCAGCTAGACTCCTTTGGCAGGTGTTGACCCCATCCTGCCTTCTTCGTGGGCATGGTCCGAGTGCATGGTCTACCTTAGTGCAGGACCTCTCCTTGCCCCTAAAGCACTTCTATCGTCCTGGACCTCAGCAGGGAATGGTGACACCTAACTGCTCCACCCGTCACCACCACTTTCTTCCAGCACCTCCAATGTGTCCGCCCTCCAGCACCACCTGCTCCCAACATAAGACTGGTAGGATGAGGTTGCAGAACGTACAGATCTTCCTCAAGCATGGCTCCTGCACAGGTTTGTGCCCAGTTGTATTTTAATTAAAAGCTTGGCTCTCTAACAATGCAGATTCTAAAGAGGGTTCAATTTGCTTCCGGTTCCAGTCTTCTTAAAGACTAAATTCAGTCAGATGGGGAAGGTTTTGCCTCTACTTAGGATTGGAAGCCTCCATATGCATAATGGCAGAGGGGCAGAAGAAGAGACTAAATGGTTGTCTAACCTATGGTTTTTGTCAGTGGTGGTCAGTGTGTTATTATTCTTAAATGAGTTAGATTCACTTTAAGATGTAAATGGAAAGTGGCTCCCAAGTTGTCACAGGCACGGTGCCAAGAATTTCAGACACTGGTGAATATCATTAGGTAATTATCAGATTTACTGCCAATAGCACTCACTAATCTCATGTTCAGGGAGAGGATCCCTTCAGAGCATAATTGCTGCAGTTAGAAGCATCTCTATCCCAAGCGCCAAGTAACTCCATGTGACCTTCCCCTATAGACAATCCCATAGTTCTGTGTGATGCCACCCTCTGTAGCCACACACCCCACCAAATTCACAGCACCTCTGCCTTTCCCCTAGTAAGTAACTCATTTGATTCCATTCAACCAAATTTGTGGAGCTCCTTCTGTGTGCCAAATACTGTGCTTGTGATAAAAACATAGATGTTCCCCCTCAAAGAGTTCACAGTTTAGTGGTGCAGATAAAAAGACAAGCAAATAATCTCAATTCTAGGTAGCATGTGCAAGAGAAGAAAGACGTGCAGATGTGATTTATTAAAGAGAAGTAGTTAGCCAGGCACAGTGGCTCACACCTGTAATCCTAGCACTTTGGGAGGCCTAGGCAGGCAGATCACGAGGTCAGGATTTCAAGACCAGCCTGACCAACATGGTGAAACCCTGTCTCTACTAAAAATACAAAAAATTAGCCAGGTGTGATGGCACACGCCTGTAATTCCAGCTGCTCAGGAGGCTGAGGAGGAGAATCGCTTGAACCCAGGAGGCGGAGGTTGCAGTGAGCCGAGATCACACAACTTCACTCTAGCCTGGGTGACAGAGCAAGACTCCATCTCAAAAAAGAGAGAGAAAGAGAGAGAGAGAGAGAAGGAATTATGGCTATAATCCCAGCAACTCGGGAGGCCAGGAGTTTGAGACCAGCTCGGTCAACATGGTAAGACCCCATCTCTAAAAATAATTATCCATGTATAGTGGCACACACCTATAGTCCCAGCTACTCAGGAGGCTGAGGTGAGAGGATCACTTGAGACCAGGAATTGGAGGCTGCAATGAGCTATGATGGTACCACTCCACTCCAGCCTTGGTGACAGAGAGAGATCCTGATTCTAAAAAAAAAGAAAAGGAAAAAAGGAGCTCTCTGTAGAAGACCAAAAGAGGCCACCCAAAGAAGATGATGTCTGTCTGCCTTTTAACGAAGGAATAGGAGTTTACAATGCAGATTGACTGGAGGAAATGTATTGCTACTTGAGGCTCCATTGCCTCTCCTTCTCCCCATTCTCACCTTCATGTCAGTAGACATATCTAGGTTACTGAGAAGGTAGAAAGTAAGAAGATAGAGTGCCCGAGAGATTTTACTTTGAAAAGAAAAGATAATTCTAGCTGGCGAAAAGAATAGATTGGCAGGAGGCCAAATGAATAATAATTATAGCAAACGCATTGTCACACTTGTCACGTTAGGCATGGTTCCAAGTGCTTCACAGGTATTAGCTCATGTAATCTTTTTCCCCATTTTATAGATATGGAAAAAAGATTAAGTAAGGTACCCAGAAACATACCACTGGGAATGGGGGGGTAGAGACCAAAACCCAAGCAGGCTGGCTCTTCATTCTGACAACTGTGAAACCAAAGTCAAGGAACTATCTGGCCACATTTGGCAAACGCTTTCATTGAGAGCTGCATTTGATGGGGAAGGGATGAAATCCAAATGGAAGATACCGAGAGTGACAAAAGCGCCCCAAGAGAGAATTTTATTTTTCTTGAAACTGAGTCTTGCTCTGTCACCCAGACTGGAGTGCAGTGGCGCAATCTCGGCTCACTGCAATCTCTGCTTCCCGAGTTCACGCAATTCTTGTGCCTCAGCCTCCCGAGTAGCTGGGATTACAGGTGTCTACCACCATGCCTGGCTATTTTTTTTTTTTTATTTTTAGCAGAAACAATGTTTCACCATGTTGGCCAGGCTGGTCTCAAACTCCTGACCTGAAGTGATTCACAGCCTCGACCTTCCAAAGTGCTGGGCTTAGAGGCATGAGCCACCGTGCCCGGCCCCAACAGAGGATTTTTAAGAAACATTGCTATTTCTTTGTCCCCTTGCCTGCCCCTAACACACAGTTTCAGGTGCTTCCTCAGCAGGCTATAATAAAGATTTAAATCACTTCCCATGGTTTTGTGTTCTGCTGAGCTACTTTTTCTCTAAAGTAATGCCCTGCTGAGACTAGCACTGGCTGGTAGAGGGGGAGCAAGTAGTATGAGAAGAGCGCAAACTGTTCAGACAGAGGAGGCCAGATTAGGGAGGAGGTGACACAGAGGAGGGTGCTGGGTGTTCCAGGGATGTGGGGGGAAGCCTATGCATGGACATGGGGACGACCTGGTGTTGGAGAATTTCTCTGTAACATGTGATGACAGAATTGAGTTTATTTTCCATCTCTTCCAGATTTAGCCCAGACACCATGTCCCAACAAAACACCACCAGGTACTCATGTGGGGCAGAGCTGGAATGTGCCAGCAGTTGCCCCTTCCCCATGTTATTGCCTCTTTTCTCTGCACCAAACCTCAATTCTCACCAGAATGAAACTGCCCGCATTAACTTTCTGCTCTTACTTCAGAGAGCGTGGCTCATTCCTAGGCAATGAACCAGAGGACAGCAGACATTTTCTTTGGGAGAAATGCAACTTTTTGAAATTAAAAGAGCATTTTGTTTTAATTAAAGAACACTCAGATCAGAAACTGGGTTAATAAACACTGCAGGGCCAGGCACAGTGGCTCAAGTCTAATCCCAGCATGGTCTCTGGGCTAAATCTGGAAGAGATGGAAAATGAGCTCAATTCTGCTATCATGTGTTACAGAGAGATTCTCCAAACACCAGGCCAGGAGTTCAAGACCAGCCTGGTCAACATGGCAAAACCTTGTCTCTATGAAAAAATACAAAAATTAGCCAGGCATGGTGGCACAGACCTGTAATCCTAGCTACGTGGGAGGCTGAGGCACAAGAATCACTTGAACTGGGAAGCGGAGGTTGCAGTGAGCCAAGATCATGCCACTGCACTCCAAGGAGGCAGAGTAAGACTGTCAAAACTAAAATAAAATAAAAATAAACACTGAAGAATCCGAGAGAGCAGTGGATCTCTATGTGGGGGTCTGATGGGTTTGCCAAGCATCAACAGACTCATTCTTCCTAGGATGCATGTTTCTTCTGTGGTTGTGTTTACACATTGGCTTCTGGCAAGAGCAAAGTGTTTGCTTGTGACCTTAAATAAAATGCAGACATCACCTCACTGAGTCTCATCAAAAGCAGACTTGTCCTCTCATTCATCTTTGTCAGACCGGCAGGAGCAGCCAGTCTGGGTCATCCAGGGTAACAGTCTCCCTCTCTATGGAGGTGAAGATTTCAGCCTTCGTTCTGCTAATCAGGCTTCGGCCCGCTTTAACCCTATGAGTGGTTAATGCCCCATTAAGCCCTGGTGTTTCACTGTGCATTGCTTCTCACCAGGATCAGGGAATTACGAACCATACAGGTAAACCTGGGGTTGGTTTTCAAGGGTGTTCAACAGATACAGTCCTGGACTTTTAAAATAATAGTCCATTCATTTTAGGAACCCCTCTTCTCTCTTTTAAAAATAAGATTCCTGCCTGAGATTCAGACTTACAGACTCTCAGATCCACTCTGCGGCCACGCCTCTAGAACCTTCTACCTCTGCTGGAGGAGCCCAGGGGAAGCTGCAGTGGGGCTGCTGCCAGTCTGCAAGTCAGAGGAGAACTGTTTATCCTATTAGCAAAACCAACAGAGCCTGGCTTCGCCCTCCACTGAAATTTCCCCAGGGCACTGAGCAGCCTATGACAGACTGTTTTGGAAACTGCTAGAAGAAGGGATCTGTTCAATGTTATGTACAATGCAGTAAACCATAGCATTTCCCTGGTCTAGCCAGCTTTCTAACGGACTAGACCAAACTCTGCAAAGCTTTTCTACTGCTCAGCCAACATGGTCAGCTCACGCAAGGACTGCTCATACTCCAGGCCAGCATCTGAGGCTGAGCACACAGCCACCATGGCCCCAGGCAACATGCACACATCTGGCAGTCACCCTCAGTCCTGATTCTGTGGGGACAGATGGGGAGGGACATGCAGATACAGGATAGTGGAAGATTTGGGACTGACATGGATCAGGGACCCATGAATGTGTACAGCAGACACAATTCAGGTCCAACTTGCTCTCCGGTTCTCTGCAGAGATATTTCACAGGCAATAGAAACTTGCTTGGATTAAAATGACAGTTACAGCAAAAATTATATAATTACTATGAATAAACACTTTCAAAAAAACATTTTCAAAAACAATTTTTAAATGTTGTTGACATGTTATGAAAGTAAGGCATGGTGATTATGATGCTTCAATCAACCCGTCATTGTTTAAAACAGTGCCTCTCTCAAAATTTAATGTGTATTCAAAACACTTGAGAAACTTGCTATACTGTGGATTCCAAACAGGAGGTCTGGGTGAGGCCTGAAATTCTGCTTTATTATTTATTTTTATTACTTTTTATTTTTTGAGATGGAGTCTTGCTCTGTTGCCCAGGCTAGAGTGCAGTGGCATGATCTCGGCTCACTGTAACCTCCACCTCCCAGGTTCAAGCAATTCTCCTGTTTCAGCCTCCTGAGTAGCTGGGACTACAGGCAAACACAACCAAGCCCAGCTAATTTTTGTATTTTTAGTAAAGACGGGGTTTCACTATATTGCTCAGGCTGGTCTTGGACTCTTGACCTTAGGTGATTACCTGGCTTAGCCTCCCAAAGTTCTGGGATTACAGGCATGAGTCACCGTACCTAGCCAAATTCTGAATTTTTTAACCAATCCCCAGATGATGCAGATGGTGCTGTTAGTTGGCACAAAAGTAATGGCAAAAAACACAATTACTTTCGTACCAACCCAATACAATAAGTCTCATAAATTCGGTCTAGAAAATGTAATAGTCTCCCTCTATCACCAACCTACCACAACCCATCTCTCTGATTATATTTGAGGCTATATTATGTCAGGTTCGATTATTCCATAATCTGTGTTTTTTACTATAGAGAATGAGCATCCTTCCAGATCAATGCCAAAAACATAACTCATTCTTTTTACTGTATGTGCAGAATTCCATAAGCAAAATGCCATGATTTATTCACTTTGCTTCTTACTGAGGCGGGGGATGTTTCTATGTTTGGGGCCGTTTTTAAGCTCACCCATATTCCTCTTTCTCTGTGGCTGAGACAGAAAGACATGATTAGCAAGCTTACCTGGGCCTCACACCAAGCTCTCTGTTCCTCCGAGTGAAGAAAGGTAGTTCACTATGTCTCAGAATGAAATCATTGAACAAAACTTCACAGCACACAGGAGCATAACTTTTCTGACTCTCCAGCCAAAGTCTGATTCCTACAAGAGATCTTGCTGGTCAACCAGGAGGCCCAAGACATCATGGGATAAACAGAGTTCGTCTTCCTTTGCGGCCAGTTTTGCTTGAATTCTGTGGAGGCAAATCAATTTGTTATTTTCATATTAAAGCACACATGTGTAATCAAAAAGAAAACATAAAATTCACAGGAATTTTTTTTATTAAATCATGAAAGCTCCAAAGTATTTTCTTGCCTGTGGCCAGTTGCTCTAGGCTCTCTGGAATACAGCTTGTGCTTCTCTGCACTTCGGAGCAATGTAAAGGAGAGCATTCAGAATCAGACATTCACCTGGTGCCATTCTCTTATCTACAGGTGAGAAAACTAAGGCTCAAGGTGGTTGACTAGCTTTAGACAGCTGATTAATTACAGCAGGTTAATAAAATTGTCTAGATTGTTAAGATGAAAAGCTTGCGAAGCTTTGCAGAGCTGAGAAGGGTCTACAAATCACTATTTTAGTTCAACAGTGGTCAAACCTTTCTGCATATTAAAATCAGTAACAGCTTCTCACTGTTCAAGTCCCCAATATCCAGGTCCAATCAACACCAATTAGATGTTTTGGGGGTAGGACCCAAATATCAGTCTTTTTTATAAATTCCCCGATTTGATTGCAGTGTTGAGCCTAGGGTTGCCAGATTTAGCAAATAAAAGTATACGAGGCCCAGTTAAACTTCAATTTCAGATAACTAATCAATTTTTTACTATAAGTATATCCCAAATATTGCCTGAGACATACTTAAGAGTTACTCACTGTTTATCTCAATTAAAATGTGACTAGGCATCCTGAATTTTTCTGGACCCTCCTAGCGCAGGCAAATTTGAGAGCAAGGCTTTAGGGAAAGTCGTTGACTTCCGGGGCGCCCAGGAAGCACTTCAAGGTCAAGGCGCCAAGCTTTGCATACTGATGAGTAACCCCCATCCACACATGCCGAATCTGAGATAGGATTTAGGAGCCAAGTGGATAGCATATTTTTAATCAACAAAGTCCTGGGCCTGACACTTTGTGACTGTTCTCCAAAGAGACGAGCACGATGTTATTTATTGAAAAGCGGGTGAAACAGGTGGTAGATATTAGTGGTTCACCATGCTCTGCTGCATGTCGTTTAGGGCTTGCCAAAGCCTCTTTTCATCTGGTTCTGCATACGTACATGCAGGGTAAGCAGTTGAGCCTCTGACCAGACCCTGACAAAGGCTTAAATGCTCCCAGCAGGAGAAAGTCCCTTCCCATAAACATCTATTTCCTGCCACGAGCATCTTTACATCTGAAAGTGACTACAGATTGGTACTGCAACCCCCCTTCTTCCCACGAACTTCTTGTCTCCTAGACCTGGTGACCGGGACACTGAGGAAATCTCTGCCTACTTTGGCTAAAGTCTCTCAGGATTCAAAATGCAACCACGCTGGGCACGGTGTTGCATACCTGTAGTCCCAGCTACTTGGGAGTCTGAGGCAGAAGGATTGCTTGAGCCCAGGAGTTTGAGGCTATAGTGCACTATGTTTGTGCCTGTGAATACCCATAGCACCTCAGCCTGGGTAACATAGCAAGACCCCATCTCTTTTTAAAAAATGCACTAAACCAGCAAAAAACAAAATATTTGTAAACCAGTCAGAATGGTAAACACTGAAATGATAAAAAGTGAAAGACAGCTGGGCACGGTAGCTCGTGCCTGTAATCCCAGCACTTTGGGAGGCCAAGGTGGGCGGATCACCTGAGCTCAGGAGTTTGAGACCAGCCTAGACAACATGGCAAAATCTCGTCTCTACCACAAATGCAAAAAATCAGCTGTGCATGGTGGCATGTGCCTGTGATTCCAGCTACTTGGGAGGCTGAAACAGGAGGATCACTTGAACCTTGGAGGTCAAGGCTGCAGTGGGCTGAGATCATGCCACTGCCCTCCAGCCTGGGTGACAGAGGGAGACCTTGTCTATCCCATCCCCCAAAAAAGAGACTAGCCCTGGGGCAAGTTGTTTTCCTCCTGGAACTGGGAGGTGAGGGTACCAGGTAAAATGCTGACAGGTGTCCTCCCCTGGAAGCCAGCAACAATGCAAAATTGTCTAAGGGCATCATTCCACAGGCCTGACCTCCCAGAGCTCAAGAATTTCTAAACTCATCCGTGACTCACAAACAACGAATTTATTACCGGGAGACATTGCTGTGAGCCACCCTGTTTGCAGAAGTGCTAATGTCCTTGTATTTCAACCCAGCAGTTCCACAAACAGAGGGTCCTTTCCAGCACACATTTTCCTATTTGATCACTGTTTCTCTCTGGTTTCAAACCTATAACAGGTATCCACGGAAAACCAAGGTGGGCCCAGCTCTGCACCATTTAACCAAGACCAGCTCCCATTCAAACAGACCCCAAATCCAAGACACGCACGCAACATGTGGGTGAAGGGAGTATAAGGTGACGACGGGGCTTTTCAGAAGTGCACATGTGGAGGAGGCAGAGAGGAGGCTGGCTTTCTCCTACCTGGAATACCAGACTCCCAGCCCAGGGAGCCAGCCAGCAGCCTTGCCACCCCCATTCTCCCTGAGTGTCAGAGTTTGAGCCTCCCACCAGACACACACAACCAATTAGCCCTTGCTTTTCCCCCTCCCTGAGTTCCAGACAGCCTCGTGAGGACGGCCCTGTGGCCTTGCTCCAAACATGATCGATTACAGCCCAGAAAAACTCTTGAAGGCATTTGTTGCTTCTGAGGTTAAGACTATGAAATTGCATTTCTTCACTGAAGTCCCCTCTGAACTTTAGAAGCCACAAAATCCTTCCTGGGGCAAAGAGCCCATTTCATGGGGCTGCCTGAGCTCCCAGTGCGGTTCTCAGAGGTCACCATGACTCATGTGGCAGCAGTCCACCCACAAGGTCTCTGTGGTGAGGACACCATATGGTTACCAGGAGCAGCACAAACGGCACCAGGCCAGCCTGGAAGGCCAATGGGACAGGGGCCAAGCTTCCGTGGGTTCAAATTCACCCCTGCTCTACTCGATGCATAATCGATTCATTCACTAAACATTTCTTGAGCTCCTGAAACATTCTGATGTATTCTGGATCCTATACTAGGCAATTGAAGGAGGAATGAGTCAGACAGAAACTCTGCCCTCAAAAATCACAGTTCACAAACGTCAAAGAAGGTGTTCGGGAAGGCAGAAAGGCCTCCTGGAGAGGATGGTACCTGCAGCAAGACAAAAAGACACATCTGACGTCTAGGGAGACAGAAAGGGCAGAAGTGCCAAAGATAACTGCATCCCAAGAGGCTTTGTACACTCACCTGGCAAGGCACACCTAGTGAGCTGGTCAGAGGAAAGCCTCAGTGAAACCAGCCAAGGCTGTGTATGGAGAGGATCATTAGAGTGAAAAGGTAGAAATCCTTTGAACATCCAGGCCAGGCACGGTGGCTCACACTTATAATCCCAGCACTTTGGGAGGCCAAGGCGGGCAGATCACTTGAGGTCAGGAGTTCAAGAGCAGCCTGGCCATCATGGTGAAACAACGTCTCTACTAAAAGTACAAAAATTAGCCAGGCATGGTGGTGGATACCTATAATACCAGCTACTTGGGAGGCTGAGACAGAAGAATTGCTTGAACCTGGGAGTGGAGGTTGCAGTGAGCTGGGATTGTGCCACACTGCACACCAGCCTAAGTGACAGAGTGAGACTCTGTTTCAAAAAAATTTTTTTTGAAAAGGTTGGAGAGAAACCATTTGATAGCCTATTATGTGGCATTCATTCACTCATTTATTCACTCAACAAATATTCATCGAGCACCTACTCTGTGTCTATCTGAAATCCAAGCCCTGGGGATACAGATATGAATGAAAGAAAGGAAGACTCTCCCTTATGACAGCTTATAGTTTAGTGGGAGATGTGTGTGTGTGTGTGTGTGTGTGTGTGTGTGTGTGTGTGTGTGCCTCACTTTAGATAAGCCAATCAGAGTAGACTTTTATTGATCAATAGCTCCTAAAGACCTTTACTGGAAACAGTTCCACAAACAAGCAGAATGCCGCTGGAAGGACACAAAGGATAAGTATGGGACTGGAGCTCTTACCAAGGTCTTCAAGCTCTGTGCATGGTGATAAAGGGTCTGTATGTTTTGACTTTGCAGGAGGCCTTTTGTAAAAATAGTAGCATTGTTTAATAATATAAACCTGAAGGCAGAAGGGCAAATCCCAGAAAAATATGATGATTTACTCACGTTAGAGCTTGCTGCCTAAGAAGAGCAAAATGATGCCCCTGGAGTCACCTCTGTGCTGGGCGGTTCTCTGCAGATGCAGTTGGGTGCTGGGAGATCCACCTCAGTGAGGACAGCACAGCACGTGTCCATCCTCATCACTGTATCCCTGCTATTCAGGAAGGAGAAGATTTTCTTGTGGAAGCAAGAGCCAAAAAGATGCCTCCCTTTGTGCAGCAAAGGCAAGATAAGAGAGCAATGTTAAGTTAATAAATCGTTTAAAAACAAACCCATGAGCAGTGCAAGGCTCAAGAGAAGCCGAGTGAAGCGGAGTCTAGAGGCAAACCTGACTGCCAGATTCCCCCACCAGGTCCTCAGGTCCTCCTCACTCAGCCAGCTCCCAGCTACTGGAGGGTACCCCAAAAGCCTGAAAGAGGCAAACCCAGGTAAGCAGCCTCGTTTCCATTTCCCAGAGGGATCTGAAATTAGTTATTTCAGTCTCAGAGCATTTTGCATTGAAAGATCTATTTTTAATACAAATAAATGTACAATTAATAAATTTCTGGCATCCCCTAGAGCTAAGAGATTTGTGTTATTTTCAGTCACAACTAGATTTAAATGTGCAACTGTCTTGCAAAACTTCTCTCTTTTGTTGAGCCTAGACTTTGGCACTTGTGAGCTCACTGCAAGAGAGAGAGGACTCTTGGAAATGCAGCGAGGGCCCAAGTCCCTGTGAGTACACAGCCCCAGTTGCTGGATTCTTGGATTCAGATTCTTAAATTGTGGTGCCGATGATTTGACAGCAGGCAAATTGATGGATAGGCTTTTATGGGCAATAGTCAGGGTGGGAATGAAATTAATCAGCAATCATTTGTTTTATTACCTTCTCCCTCAAGATCAGAGCCTTCCTACCCTGAGCTGACCTGAAGGTCCTGTTCACGTATTCAGCTCAGCCGTGGGCACATGGCAAGAGGTGTCTGGCTCTTTTGCCTCCTATACCCTCTGCCCACTTCCTACCGTCAGTTACCCAAAGCCTCCAATGCACTCCCTCCTCAACTTCTGCTCCTTGAAGACAATCCACCCTGACAATCTATTCACCCTAAACTGTTAGGACATGGCTCAAAACTTAGCCCAAAGCAAGCACAGAACAGTTGTTTGTTGAATCAGAGTCTCCAGTAAGCAAGGTCTTGGAACATGTCATTTTCACAGCATGGCAGCGATTCCCATAATTGGGCAAGCTTGGGAAATTCTGATTTGATGCAAACACATTCATTCAGAATAATGGAAATAAAGGAATTGGGTAAGGGAGTGTGTTGGGACTGGGAAGAGTTCACTGATGCTTCTTAATCACTCAGATGTGATTGGGTGGGAGAGGAAAGGGAGATAGTGTGGAGGTCAATCACTCAACAAATCATGGACACCTCTGGTGAGTGGGGCAAGAATGAGAGATGGAGGACCACACATCTAGTAGAGTAAGCATCTAAACAAAACAGAAGGGACTGGAAGAAAAGCTAGTTATGCCTTGGAAGCAATGGATCTGGGAATGAATCTGCTTTGGAAGAAAACAGCTGGAAATTGGTCCTGTCTGTGTTAAATGGTGATTGCCTTCAAGGGAAATACCAGAGGAATGGCATGTCCAGACCCATACCCATCCTGACGGAGACGATCCAGCCAGTTGTGGCCTTTCAAGAAAGTTTCACTCTGCTGAACCCTGAAAATAAGGCCTTAGAAAGCAAACAACCCCCTTGTCCATCCACCATCAACTTAACCCTAGTACCTCAGCTTTACCCACTACATCCAAAAGAGCCAATTCTGCATTGAAAGCTGTTTGGATCAGAGTTTGTATTCGACTTCATAATTATTTACCATCACTAGCATCTAGGCCTGTTTGAGAATTAAAGTAAATCCATTTATAGCACACCTTAAAGCTCACATAAAAAACAAAACACATGAGTCATGTCCCTAGCTACCTGAGGAACGGAAGCCTTTCCAAGTAAATATTATCCTGCGCTGAAAGCTTTCTGCCCTTAATCCCCTGGGTTCAGAGCTGAAGCACTCACAAGTCTCTGTAACCTGAGTTGTGCTAACATGTTCAAGTGGTAAACAAGCAGTCACTCCTCTCTCCTGAGGTCCATTTCTTCTCTACATTCCAATTCTGTCTTCTGAGCACACGGCTGACCACTGCATGGCCAATGGAAGCCAGAACTCTTCAGGAATAAGAGTGAGTTATTTATGTGTTGAGTGTGAACAATGGGCCAGGAAACATGCTGTGAGTGCTTCCAGCTACGTGATCCCATCGTCTGTTGCTTCACAATACCGTTGTCCCACTAACCTGGGGAAAGTCACCTCTCATTCTTCCTGGGCTCCAATCATCCCATCTACAAAGTGAGAGTTCAAGAGAGTTATTCTCAAACTCCCTCCACCTTTCAACCACAGGAAGCCTGAGTCAGTATGAAAAGCTTGGCTATGTTCCTGAAAGTGCCTTCTTCCCACACACCCTGCACACAAGCTCAGAGCTGATTCTTGTTCTTCATCTTTTGACCTCAGACTCAAAAGGAGCTTCTCTGTGCACCCATTGTTAACAGAGGGTGCTACGCAGTTCTAAGCTCTTGGTGTCCTGAACAAAGAATCGGACGAGACACACGCAGATAGCAAGGCAAAGCAGCAAAAATTCATTAAGTGCAGTATTACACTTTCAGAGTGGGAGAGCGGACTGGCCTCTGTAAGATGAGATCAGTGCGAGTTTGGTGAAGTTTGGGTCTTTTTATGTGTTGTTTTTTTTTTCTTCTCTTCCTAAGGCTGCCTAATCTCTAACCAGTGTCTGCCTTTTGATTGAGAGCTGTGTCGTTTACTTACTTTGGCCCCTGCGCACTTGAGTGCCATGTCTATCCCATAATTTTAAGTTCATGC
The DNA here is from genome assembly GCF_049354715.1 of Callithrix jacchus. Classification (NCBI taxonomy): domain Eukaryota; kingdom Metazoa; phylum Chordata; class Mammalia; order Primates; family Cebidae; genus Callithrix; species Callithrix jacchus. The sequence continues at coordinate 150,855,785 of NC_133507.1, forward strand.
ATGATATGCAGCCCATATACATGAATCTTAAGTAGCCGATTATCATACGGGGTTATGTGAAGGATACTTCTTTTCTCTAATGCGCATGCCCATCTCTAAAGCGCTGCCCCTTCCTGGTTTGGTCCAGATCCTGCTGGCTGTGGGGTCCTTGCTCATTTCTCTCTCTTACTCTTTGTTTCAGCTGCTTAACTTCTGCCTCTTCTCGTTCTTCTTGCTCATCCACCCCTTCACCTTGCGTATGCCCTCTACTTTTACTTATTCTACCCTTTTTCTAACTTTTAATTCCCTTTGCTATTCTCCTGCCCCATTTTCCCTGTTCTCGGGCCTCACCACAATTGTTAAGAGAAGCGGAAAGAGGACCTTGGTGGAGCTGTGCTACCCAGGGCACGATCCTGGTCCTGCTACCATCGTATGCCTTTCCTTCCCTCACACAGCAATCTTGAGAAGCTGTAAGGGAACAACTTCCTGGTACATTGTAGGCACTTAATAACCATTTGCTGAATGGATAAATTAATGAAGGTCTAAATGGATGGGTTGGGGTGGATGGACAGATGATGATTGGGAGCATCAGCTCTGGTTCTGTGTCTTTCAAACAACAGAAATTTGGAAAGTTCTTTAAACACTCTAGGACTGAATTTTCCCACCTTAAAAATGGCAGTAATAAAAGTTCCTACTTTATAAGTTTGTTGTGAGGATGAAAGGAGACAATTTAGACAAACTGGTCAACACTATGGCCAGTATATCATTACCTTTAATAAATGTCAACTACTTTTATTGAAATAGTGAGCACAAGTTATCTTATTACAAAGAAATTCTTGGCTGGGCACAGTGGCACATGCCTATAATCCCAGCACTTTGGGAGGCCGAGGTGGATGGATCACTTGAGGCCAGAAATTCAAGACCGACCTGGCCAACAAGGAGAAACCCCATCTCTACTAAAAATACAAAAATTAGTTTGGGGTGGTGGCACACACCTGTAATCCCAGCTACTTGGGAGGTTGAGACAGGAGAATCACTTGAACCTGGGAGGCAGAGGCTGCAGTGAGCCAAGATTGTGCCGTGGCACTCCAGCCTGGGTGACAGAGTGAGTGAGACTCCACCCCCCTCAAAAAAAAAGAAGAAGAAGAAAGAAAGAAAAAGAAAGGAAAGAAAAGGAACAAATCATTCAGGACATAGGCATAAGAAAGCCCTTCATGGCTAAAACACCAAAAACAATAGCAACAAAAGCCAAAATAGACAAATGGTATCTAATTAAACTTAAGAGCTTCTGCACAGCAAAAGAAACTATCATTAGAGCAACCAACAGAATGGGAAGAAAAATTTTGCAATCTACCCATCTGACAAAGGGCTAATATCCAGAATCCATAAAGAACGTAAACAAATTTGCAAGAAAAAAAACAAACAACCCCATCAAAAAGTGGGTGGAGGATATGAACAGACACTCTTCAAAAGAAGACATTTATGCAGTCAACAAACACATGAAAAAAATGATCATCATCATCGGTCATTAGAGAAATGCAAATCAAAACCACATTGAGATACCATCTCATGCCAGTTAGAATGACAATCATTAAAAAATTAGGAGACAACAGATGCTGGAGAGGATGTGGAGAAATAGGAACGCTTTTGCACTGTTGCTGGGAGTGTAAATTAGTTCAACCGTTGTGGAAGACAGCGTGGCAATTCCTCACTGAAATACCATTTGACCCACCAAATCCCATTGGGGTATGTACCCAAAGGATTATAAAACATTCAGTTATAAAGACACATGCACATGTATGCTTATTGAGGCACTGTTTACAATAGCAAAGACTTGGAACAAACCCAAATGCCCATTAATGATAGACTGGATAACGAAAATGTGGCACATTTACACTATGCAGCCATGAAAAAGAATGAGTTCATGTCCTTTGCAGGGACATGGAGAGAGCTGGAAACCATCATTCTCAGCAAATAACACAAGAACAGAAAACCAAACACTGCATGTTCTCACTCATAAGTGGGAGTTGAACAATAAGAACACATGGACACAAGGAGGGGAACATCACACACCAGAGTCTGCTGGGGGTTGCAGGGCTAGGGGAGGGATAGCAGGGGGTAGGGGGATTGGGGAGGGAAAACATTAGGTGAAATACCTAATGTCGATGATGGGCAATGGATGCAGCACAAACCACCATGGCACGTACATACCTATGTAACAAATCTGCACGACCTGCACATCCCCAGAACTTAAAGTATAATAATGATAGTAATAAAGAAAACAAAAAGAAGGATAGAAATTCTTGAATCACTCTAAATCATGAAAAGGCAGGACATTTATAGAATTCAGTACTTTAGAACTAGAAGCACACTGCCCTCTCCACACCCTTAGACCAGTCATGAGATACCAGTGGGTCATGAGGAAGAATTTGAGAACACTACCTGTGCCTTACAAAGTGAGTGCTCAGGGAAGATTTGTTATATGAATGGATGGAATTAATTGCATTAGTGAGGCAAATGAATGAATGAATGAATGAATGGACCGGTGGAAGAAATCAAAAGCAAAGAAGGGAAAACAGATTGTCTAGCTCAATAGTTTCATCCAGGGGTGATTTTGACCCCCAGAGGATATTTGGAAATATCTGGAGACATTTTTGGTTGTCACAATTGGGAGTTGCTCCTGTCATCTAGTGGGTAGTGGCCAGAGATGCTACTAAACATCCTACAGTGCACAGGACGGCCCTCAATAGCCAACAATCTACATATTAACGGTACAGCGCCTGAGAAGTTCGCTGGTTTTAAAACTCTGCTTTAGTAAACATGTATGTGTATGTGTGTGGATGTGTATCTAACTACTTTGCTGGAGGGATTCCTATGGTTTAAAATTGCTGGGACCAAGTCTATGCAAAAATCAACATTTTTGAGTAAACTCCCCATGACTAAAGTAAGCTGCCCCAGTATTTGAGACTTCTTCATTTCCTAAATCTGTATGAACATCAGATACCAATATTTGTAAGGATCAATAATGTAATTTATAATGAAATTGTTTTCTCAGCTGTTAATGTTAACTGTATCATCTTCACACAGCCTTATAACTCATTTGTGCTATTCCATTTTCCTCTGTTTCTTTGATTTGCACTTCCCTTATGATCTTAGTCTCTTTGTACGGATTTCTGAAGAGTTCATTTATGACTAAACATGGTAATATTTTGTCTAGAATTGCAAAAAAATTAAAATAAAATAAAACTCTGCTCTACCGTAGAATATCTGTCTGTCTCTCTCTTTCACATGCGCACACACACACACACACACAGTGTAACGAATGTGTGTGTGCTTTGAAATAGATCTGCCTAAAAGTCAGCTTGATCTCAGGACCACTTTTTATGCTTACTATACGCTTTATGTCAAGGGACTTACAGACACATCATGTAAGAAAAATCATGCTATAATGAGTTAAATTGAAATTCCCCATGGGGGTCACAGTTCTGAAAGACTGCAAGAGTTGCTTGGCTCTGACATAAGGAAACCACAATATTTGAATGTCAAATTGTTAAGGAGCCTTTGGGTTGGGAAGGCAGGAAATTGCCTTATTAAAAGATAATTTAACCATAAAGTATTTTCCACATAGACTCATTTAATAATAAAAGGATTTCAATTTTGTGAACATTCTCATTAGCGATTCGGAAATTTTCAAATAAACCAGCAGACAAGTGAAAACAATTGGTTGTCTATGGGTCTCTCCTGCCACACAGCAGCCTGGGAATGTGTCTGTGGGTTAAATTTTAATCTGCAGATTAGAAAACTGTAAATGACTCGCGTGGAAATTCATCCAAGCAAAGCCTATATTAAAAAATCATGGAGCTGCTGATTCCGTCCAGAAGCTGAGGTTTATAAGACACTATAATTCGTTTCTGCCTGAATCCCTGCAGCCGGGTCTTCCTCCCCTACCAACATGTGACCTTTGCTTTCTTCCTGGCATGGAAATGACCCCAACCCTACCCAAAAGTTTTTCGGCTCCTGCCCACCTCCCAATGAATTGGGAATTCTCGTTATCATGAAATTAGTTTCTCATCTATCCACCCTCTCTCTTGCATTTTGCTTTGGTGGTCTTGTTTTTTAAGCTCTATTATTTTAAAATTTATATACAGTAAAAGGCACCAATCTTAAGTCTACACTCGATGTCATTGGACAGATGTATTTTCTCTTGCTGCAGTCACTCAAATCCAGATATAGGCCATTTTCATACCCAAGAAATATCCTTTGTGCCCCTTTCCCAGTTAATCCCCCACCCTCCAGAGGCAGAGACTGGATTTCTATCACCATTAATTGGTTTGGCTGGATCTAGAATTGCACATAAATGAAATCATACATTAGGTCCTCTGCTGTGTCTGGTTTTTTTGTTGTTGCTGCTGTTGTTATTGTTTAGTTTTGTTTTGCTCAACATTAATGCATGTGAGATTCAAACGTGTTGCTCCATATTTCCGTACTTTTTTCCCTTTTCATTTTTTAGTGGTGTTCTATTGTGTTGGGAACAATTATGAGTAAGGTTGCCATAAATACTCTTGTACAAAACTTTTTTAAACAAACACATGCACACATGCTTTTTTTTTAATTGCATTTTAGGTTTTGGGGTACATGTGCAGAACATTTTTTTTGCTCTTGGGCATTTACCTAGGAGTGAAATTGCCGGGTCCTACAGCAGTGCATGGTCCCCCTAACCTTGCACAGCGAAGCTCCAGCCTGATTCCACCGTCTTAAGTCCCTCAGAAGTATTCTCACTCTCTGCGGCTTCACACACCCTCCCCTCCCTTCACCTGGGTAATTCCTACCTATGCTTCACATCCTGACTTAGATGTCACATGCCATGAAACCTTCCTTGACTTCTACGGAATCTATTAGGTTTTCTCTGCTAGGGTTTCCCACAACATTCTGTAATTTGCAACAACCTGATGCAATGATATGTTCCTAACATGTGCCTTCATTCTAGCTTCTAGCATCCACAGGAAACTTTTTCCTGGGAGTCCACTGATTACGCAAAGAACAAAGATGTTTCTATGTTGGGGCTTGTCCTTCTATATGTGTGCTGTGCTGCAAATTTTGAGCAAAAAAATAAAGAAGTATTAAATTATACTCCAAACTATAACAGAAATATCCATGAGTCCATATTAGTATAAACAAGTTATTGAACAAATAAATAACTAAGGGAGAATAAACACGTTTCTATGCAGAATTCCAAATACTTTAAGTAGATACTTTGTTCTTAAGGAAATGGAGCAGCATCACTCCCCTCTCTTTAAGCATGGGCTGCACAGAGTGACTTCCTTCCAAAGAGTACAGTATGGAGAGAAGAGGGGAAGAGGTACTTTTACAATGAAGCCTGACAAATAATGACAGCTGATGCAGTTAACACCTAGCACTCAATTTACACATGCTGAGTGCTTCATTATCATCTGCTGGACAGAGGGACAGATTGAAGGATGGGAGGATGAAGGGTCTTGGGGTAGATTAGCTGGACCAGTGGTATTCAAACTGTCCTTTGTGGAACTGAGGGCTCCTCACATCCTCTCAGAGACCACTGGGGTTGGGGGTGGGGGGAAGATGAGCCCAAAGGGACTAGGCACCAGGACCTCTTATCCAGGTTTTATCAGAACATTTTGTTCATTTTAATCTCTTTTATATACTGCACACTCATATACTATTTCATTGGAAAACAGCAGATTCTTATTAACTTTAAAAGTTACTGATCTAATGCTGAGCTCCTTGGGGTAGAAAAGTAATGTGACTTAGTCAATTGGTCAGGGGTTTGGGGGTAATTTAAACACAGACAAATAGTCTTCACTTCCACAATAACTATTCTCTCACTCATTTTCCTTGAAACACAGCCCATTCAATTAATACTCATATACCTGTTTTGATGGTATGGATACAGATAAATCTTTATCCACAAAACAAAAATAAAGCAAAACTAAAACAAAAATAGCTGGGCAAAAAAAGATTGTAAGTAGTGCCTGACATTCACTTTTAGTGCCAGTGACACAATTGGGAGTGGCAAGGATTATGCTCAGTTATCTAAAAGGGGTGGCTTCATTTCCATTTCAGCCACTTGGTGCTGCATGTTAATAATTAAGCCATCAAGGGTCAATAAAGCAGTCTCATTGTCTGAGGTGTTATTCAAGTTCTTTGTCTCACAACCAAGAAAATTAAGGAGCATGGATACCAAGGGTGAGGTTGGAGTGAAAGTTTAATAGGCAGAAGAGGAAAGCTCTCTACAATAGAAAGGATTGCCATTTTATAGTTAAATCTACATGTTTCTAAAAGAAATTTTCCTTTTCTGTGTAGTGGCCTGTGTAACTGCCCTTATGTGTACAGCTGTGGACATGTCTCAGGCAACTCTCCCCCCAAGCAAATTCCCATGGAGCCCACCATGTACATGTCCAAGATGGGGAGGAAACTTTTTCCTGGGAGTCCACTGATTACGCAAAGAACAAAGATGTTTCTATGTTGGGGCTTGTCCTTTTATATGTGTAGTCATAGCTTGATTTTTCAGGCAGTTTTTCTGTTTAAAACAATTCTACAAGTGACCTGTCTTAACTGTCTGCCTAATCGGTTTTTTCATTTCTCCTCTCTCCATATGGGTGGTGCAACCACGTATCTGAGTTTTCAAGGTAAACCAGAAAACTGATTTATATGAGTGGAGTGTATGTGTGTGTGAGAGAGAGAGATCCTATTTATTAATTTTCACTTACACATTTAAAAATATGATATAGGACAAACAAAAACTCATCTGTGGCTCATGCTAGGGCTGAAAGTCAAGTTATAACCATAGTTCAACTTCTCAGTATTAAAAATGACAAGCTGGACATGGTGGCTTACACCTGTAATCCTGGCACTTTGGGAGGCCATGGCAGGCAGATCTCTTGAGGCCAGGAATTTGAGGCCAGGGTGGCCAACATGGTGAAACCCTATCTCTGCTAAAAATACAAAACTTAGCCAGGCATGATGGTGCACACCTGTAATCCCAGCTACTCAGGAAGCTGAGACACAAGAATCACTGGAACCCAGGAGGTGGAGGTTACAGTGAGCAAAGATCACATGATTGAACTCCAGCCTGGGCAACAGAGCGAGACTCTGTTCCCCCCAAAATAAAAATAAGTATAAAATATAAATGACAAAGCACAGGCCGGGAGAGGTGAATGACTCACCAAGTTTCTGTCAGCTTATTTGAGAAAGAGCTAAGATAAAAATCTAAATTTGTAAACTCCCAGCTCAGTGCCTCTCTACCTTCCCCACCCACACTGCTCACTCCTACATCTATGCGTAGATGGAGAAGGCTAGTGCGGTTGCCTCCTAGGACCACTCCGCTTCCCCCATCTCAGTTGCCCTTCAGTTTTGCACTGGTACTTCTCTGACCCCACTCCTTACTGTACATTCCACGTATTTCTATGGCCAATTGCCCCTTTCCCATCCCGAGAATAACTTCATGACTCTGGGCAGTAATTGGTTCAGGAATCCAGGTCTTTATGTCAGTGAGGGAATGGCATTTAGCTGACCATGAAGGATAATTCCAAAATGTGTACACTACCCAGTTTGGGCCAATGAGAATTAATAAATATGTGAGGAAGAAATCCCCTACCTCCTAAGAGGGAGTCTCTGAGTCAGCCTCTAGTTCATCCTCTGAATGTCCTGACATTCATTCATTCAGCAAAGTTTTCTTAAGCAGCTACTATGTGCCAAGCACTTTTCCAGGCACTGGTGATACAACAGATACATAGGAGCTAAAGTGCTACCAGGAAAACAGAAAAATAAACAACTGAAAAAGTAACTCAATGGCATGGCAGACACTAGCAAGTATGATAAAAAATAATAATGCAGAATAAGAGAACATGGAGTAGAGTGGAATGAGTGGGTACACAAAAATATAGGGTAACCTGAGTATGTGAAGGCACAGCCATTCTGCCATTACAAGAGAAGGAGCCTGATGATGAAGCCATCACCCAGAGGAGAGCAGGACCAAGGAAACTGCAAATAAATGGAATAAGAGCTTCTGGATCAAGCTGTTCCTGAAGCTTGCCTCACTCCCAGACTACCAGTTACAAGATGTTATTATATTTTAAGTCAGTGTGTGTGTGTTGGGTTTTCTGTCAGTGACCTGCAATTAGAGGCATTCTAACAATTATATTAAATGAAATGACATACAGAGAATTTGATTTTCTTGAGAGCTTTTATTTGAGTCATTTCAAGATAGACCAATATTTGGTTGGAAATATACCTGAGGTGCATTTGAGATAGGAGAAGATTCTTTCCTAACAATTGTGAGGGTGAGAACAATTGCTCTGCATAAAACAAAACAGGAGATTGATTTTCTTATGGTTCTGGAGAGGGAGATGGGAAAGAGAGAAGAACAGGAGAGGAAGCAGAATCTGCATAGGTTGGAAAGTCACTTTCTTCATGCAATATGACCCTCTCTTGGCTCTCCCCCAAGGCCCTCAATAAAGTATATAATATCCTTCTAAGTTTTGCAGTTTGTAAGGGATTGAGATAAATTGAAATGATTGAAAAAGATATATCTTATATCTTATTGACCAGTCCAGGCCCTCAACTAACCAGGCCAGGTCAACAGATCCATAGGATGAATATCTTGCAGATATTTTGCAAATAAATGTGTAAAACTCTAGAACACATTTCCACTGATTCCATATTAATGGGTACCTTTGCCTTCTATTGTTAAGACCATGTCACCTTTCATTGTTCTCCCATATGCACTCTTCTATCTCTTTCTGCATTGACCCGTCATGCATTTTGCTATTCAATCAATTGAAACATTTAATAAAGGTCCGCAGAAGGCCTGCTATCATGCCAAGCACTAGAGTGATAAAGCTGGATAAGACAGAGTTTTTCTTGAAAGAGTTTGCTGCCTCAAGTGAGAATGGAGACATGCGTTCACCCATTCCATGTGCCTACCATATGCCATCACTATGCTGGCTCTTAAGTATGTTACCTCACTTACACTAGAGAATGTTTCTCTAAAGCAGAGGTCAGCCAACCTTGCCTGTAAAGGACCAGATATTAAACATTTTAGGCTTGTGCTGGCCAAGATATACAACTGAGTACTTGATATAGATACTTGGATAACAAGGGAGGAAATAACATTCTGCACATTTTTTATTAGTGAAAGTCAAAATATAGCAATAATTGAATACAATTTATTTTTGTAATACAGATCTACTAAGGAGAAGAATAAAACTCTTTGTGGGGTAGGAAATATTTCACTTAATTGAGGCTCAAAGTGAGTGTGTATGGTATGGTTTCAATGTCTTTCTTAGTTGCTTCAAAACTTCAGGTTAAATTTTAACCCCTATGCAACTGTATTAAGAGGTGTGGCCTTTAGAACTGAGTCGTAAGGGTTGTGCCCTCATGAATGGGAATAGGTGCTTCTATGAAAGGGTTTGAGGAGGGATTTCACTCCTCATTTTTCACCCCCTGTCCCTTCCACCATCTGAGGACACCATGTTTCTCCCCTCCAGAGGACGCAGTGACCACGCATCATCTTAGAAGTGGAAACCAGGCCCTCACCAGACACCAAACCTGCTGGCACCTTGGTTTTGGATTTCCAGCCTCCAGCACTGTGAGAAATACATTTCTGTTCTTTATAAATTGTCCAGCCTCAGGTATTTTGTTATAGCAGCACAAATGGAGTAAGACAGTTGGCTAATGTCAAATCAATTTCAAATGCTCATTTGTTACAAACCACTCTCACTGCAATGAAAGGAACCAATCTCCCTGGAAAAATGGCCAATTCTAAGGCTGACGCAGGAAATATACAGGATGAGCCTGGAGCATCTTGTATTGCCAAAAAGCAAGAAAGTGCTAAAATGCACACAGACACAGGCAGGGGGAGGCACACCACACACACGCACACACACACACACAGATACATGCACACATACAGAGATACACAATGATGAAAGTATGGCAAAGGTGTCAATTAGAAGAGCTCTCAATGGCCAGAGATGGAAAATTTTGAGCAACAAAAAAAGAGGTATTAAATTATACTCCAAACAGTAACACAAATGTCCATGAGTCCATACTAGTATAAACAAGTTATTGAATAAATAAATGAGGGAGAATAAACAAATTTCTCATGCAGGATCCCAAATAATTTAAGTAGGGACTTTGTCCTTAGGGAAGTGGAGAAACATAGCTCCCCTCTCCTTAAGTGCAGGCTGCAGACTGACTTCCTTCCAAAGAGTGTGGAAAGAAGGAGGAAAAGGTAATTTTATAGTGGAGAAGCCTGACAAACGCTTCAGCCAGTGATGAAGGTCAGCATCCACAGCGATAAATCATGCTGTTAGTATGTAACCTTGGTAAGACATGATGAGCATGGCACTTTAACTCTGTGGTTGTCCTCCCCAAAACCTATAACTACAGTCTGCTCGTGGGTCAAACATCATAAAAATCTATAGAGAAGACCATCTTAGAAAACACAGTGTCCTCCTCGAGGTCATAAAAACAAGGAAAGTCTGAGAAACCATTGCAGCCAAGAGTCACCTAAGGAGATGTGATGAGAAAATGCAACGTGGTGCCCTAAACAGGCTCCTGAAACAACTGAAAAAGGACAGTAGGCAAAACATAAAGAATCTGAATGAAGTGTGGATTTTAGTTCATAGTAAGGCATCAGTTCATTAATTGTGACAAATGTGCTTCACTAATGTAAAATGTTTATGAGGAAAACCAGATGTGGAGTAGATGGGAACTCTGTAACATCCTCACAACTCTTCTGTAAATCAAATGTATTCTAAAATAAAAAGTGTATTAAAAATTTACACACGAAATCACTCTTAGTTTATGGGCTGTGCCAAAAAAAGCTTTGGGCTCTATGTTGGCCTGTGGGCCATAGTTTACCAATACCTGCTCAAATAAGCTAGTTCTATTTCCATTTTGTAGCTGAAAAAACTGAGGTCAAGTACCAATTCTAATCACATCACTGTCCATGAAACCCTACTGTGAATAATATCAAAGTCTGTGCTCTTTATTGTAGCCTAGGCAAACTCTTCTTTCTCCTGCCTGAAAACATCTGATGATACCTCATTAACTCTCTAATCAGGAAGAAAAATATATTTAGGAGGTCCCAGGAGATTTTTTTGAAGGGCTCACTGAACCACGCTGACCGACACTCACCCCTAACAATAAGGGAAGCTGGAGAAGGTGGCAGCTGACATTTTCAATTCTATGGTGCATCAGAAGAAGGGCAGAGAAATAGCTGTGGTGGAGGCACCCAATGGTGTCTGCCAGGGTTGTTGTGAGTGGTTACTTAAAAATTTTAGGTGGTTTCATATATATCTTTCTTTTCTAAAGTTTTTATGTTTGTCCCTATAAGCAAACTGTAAAACCCTCTAACAGTAAGAATTGTGACTTAAACTATCTTATACCTGAAAAGTTTGTTTTGTTTACCTAAACCTATAACATTGTTTGAAGAGAAGATCAGTTCAGACTTCCACTTTTCAGTTCTTGGAGAAAATCACAGTCAGACAAAATTGTTCAAAAAATATATAGCCTCATGAAGCAAAGTCAGTAGGGCAGAGTTACTAAGTGACAGGGCAGGAGGCCCAAGCACCACTGTGCTAAGTGGAGTCTTTGGTACATATGTCACAGAGGCCAACTCAACTGTTAAGACCACTTGGAAATAACTTATCTGCATGGGCCATTTTGTAGCTAGAGTAAGGAGCTTTGAACAAACTCCTGAATAAGCTAGAAACACTGCTGTACCATTTCTAGATGGCAGGGATCCCTGTCATCACATGTAGTTGCTTTGGCTTATGAGGACCCACATATTAGAGAACTAATTATGGCTACATTGAGTTATGAGGCCACCATCAGTTCAAGAATTCTGGAGTAGACCGGGCACAGTGGCTCACGTCTGTAATCCCAGCACTTTGGGAGGCCGAGGCGGGCATATCATGAGGTCAAGAAATCCAGACCAGCCTAGCCAACATGGTGAAACCCTGTCTCTACTAAAAATACAAAAATAAGCTGGGTGTGGTGGTGCGTGCCTGTAGTCCCAGCTACTTGGGAGGCTGAGGCAGGAGAATTGCTTGAACCCAGGATGTGGAGGTTGCATTGAGCTGAGATCGTGCCACTGCACTCCAGCCTGGCACCTGGCAACAGAACAAGGCTCTGTCTCAAAAAAAAAAAAAAAAAAGAATTCTGGAGTAGCAGTTAATTCTTCCTTATCACGTATGATTTTCACAGATAGTGCAAAGAAACAACTTGAGATGGTGGAATTTTGACACCCTTAGAGACTGTGTTCCCTGCTCGAGGAGGACTACTCCTCACAGACATCACAATGTACTGACTGCAGATCCCAGTCACTAGTCATCAAAGTGAGGGTACTCCCCTGCTTTGTGATCATGTCTGTATCTAAAACAAGAACAGCAGCAACAGTAACAATAGCTAACATGTGCTGAATCTGATGGGCGCTGGAGGGAGATTCAGTGATTTACACACATTCTGGTGTTCAATGCCCACAGTGATTCTTCAAGGGAGGCCCTATCATGATCCCCAATTTTTTCAAATTTTGAAGCTTAGGCCCAGAGAGTTACTTGTCCAAAGTCATTACCAAGTAAACGATTGAAGCAGGATTTTTATCTACTCTGCTGCAAATAAGCTGCCCTAGTGGAGTTTACCTTTCCATCACAGTGCTCTTTGAAATGTAATTCTATATTTATTTATTAGATGAAGGTCTGGTTCAAAATAAGATATAAAATTGGGAGCCAGGATCATCGGTGGGGCTCCTGTTGGTCACTGGCTGCCTGACACAGAACAAGTGCTGGATGAGACAAATTCTTATCATCGCATGCTCAGATGAATAAGCTAATATCTTTAGATGGGTCTGGTGGCCACTCTCAGACTGTCAGAAGGCTCTGCCCAAGATCTGAATTTGTAGGCTCCATTAATTGGCTTTCAAGAGACAAACTGCAATTAATAAAAGAACTGTGATTAATAAAATACTTTAGTTTTTTAAACAAGTCCTTTTTTTTTTTTTTTTGAGATGGATTCTTGCTCTGTCACCAGGCTGGGGTGTGCAGTGGTACAATCTCAGCTCACTGCACCCTCCACCTCCTGGGTTCAAGTAATTTTCCTGTCTTAGCCTCCCAAATAGCTGGGATTACAGGCATGCACCACCACGCCCGGCTAATTTTTGTATTTTTAGTAGAGATGGGATTTCACCATGTTGGCCAGGATGGTTTTGATCTCCTGACCTTGTAATCTACCTGCCTCGGCCTCCCAAAGTGCTGGGATTACAGGCATAAGCCACCACACCTGGCCTAAATGAGTCCTTTAAGATGCATCATATATAGTGAATTTAAGACTTTGGGAGATTGAAAATGATCTCAGAGGGTGTGATTGAAGCAACTTGCAAATGAAGACCAATAAGCAAAGAAGACATGGAGGCTCAGATAATATCCAGGGACTCATGGGGGTGAAGAGGCAAATGCAGTTCAACTCACGCCTTTTCATGACTCTCTCCTGTCATTGATGAAGGTGTCTAAGCACCACACAACCAAAGGGTCTCTTAAAGGAAGAGGTGAGTAAATATGTCTGCACAACACTCTCCTGCATGTTCCAACGAATGTGTTTTTTTTTTTTTCTTTGAGACGGAGTTTCGCTCTTGTTACCCAGGCTGGAGTGCAATGGCGGGATCTTGGCTCACCGCAGCCTCCGCCTCCTGGGCTCAGGCAATTCTCCTGCCTCAGCCTCCCGAGTAGTTGGGATTACAGGCACACGCCACCATGCCCAGCTAATTTTTTGTATTTTTAGTAGAGACGGGGTTTCACCATGTTGACCAGGATGGTCTCGATCTCTTGACCTCGTGATCCACCCACCTCGGCCTCCCAAAGTGCTGGGATTACAGGCGTGAGCCACCGTGCCTGGCCTCCCACGAATGTTTAACCAACCAAGTTAATAGTTTGTTCTTACTTTACTTCCAAACACTTAACTAAAAACATTAACATGTTGCACTGTATCATTGAATGATCAGAATGTGGGTGCACTGCTGTGTCATTTGTAGGATTAGGAACAGATGTTTTGAGGGTAGAGCGGGAAGGAAAAGCATCTTAAATAATTCTTTTTGCTTAAAACTCTCCCTTACACCTGGTTCCAGGACTTCTCTTGGCCTTCCTTACCAGACATTCCCGTGTGCAGTTAAAAATGCATTTTTAAAAATAACTCTGAAACTTCAGAGCAGCATTTAGATACAAAATGGAACTGAATATAGGGTGGCTCTAAATGGCCTTCAAACTTCTGAGAACCGTGGAGCTGTCTGTTAAGGCAACTTCATTTGGCCTCCATAGGATGGCAGCATGCAAGGTATTTCCTGAGGCCACAAGGTGCCTGGCCTCAATGCCTAAAGCATCTCCGGATTCCAGCGTGCCCACTATTCACATGTGCCACATTTCACTGGCAAATTCGGATATAAAACTTCAGAAAAGAATTGTTATTTTTTTTCCCACATTTCACACTGACCAGCAGCTAGGGTGAGCTTACTGACAATCAGGAACTCAGGAAGATTTGCAAAGGCAAAGGAGAGGGCGGCAGCAGCCGCAGCACTATTAACCATGGGATTGTGTGACAATACCAAATCCAAAACGTTTCATATGTAGTTTTCAAAGAACAAAGGAGACAACGGCATCCTTGACTTGATAACATTTATTCAATACTCTTTGAAATTAGCAAGAATCAGAAGAAGCACATATCAATCAAATACAGCCACGAAAACATCCTAGAGATAAAGCTGCACTATGAGAAATACTCACTACTGAAGGAACCAGTACGCTCTTACGTTTACTATCTCTTAGCAACAAACAACTCAAAGGTGAATTTCATTTCCTCACAATATAAAAACCTTGACGTTTTAAAGAAAAATATAGATTCAAATCAATCAGAATTTGCCTCGCTAGGCCTTTTTATTACACACGTTTTTGAGGCCTAGTTCGACGACTGTTAGGAAAATGACAAAAACAACCTCGAAAGAATGTTTCCGCAAAGTTCAACAAAACAGTGCAGAAATTACGTACTTACCCATGCACAGAATAAGGCAAAGGCTAATTTCATTCGGGTTAGGAATAATCAATTTAACTAGCTTCTTTTTCACAAAACAAACAGTTCAGACTTCTTTTTAAGTAACGGGTATACTCTATGATGCATCTTACGCTACGTCACGTGGTTTTCCTAACTCTACTCAGAAAGGCGGCACTCACACGTCAAACAGAAACTTCTCCTTGACTAGACTTACTCTGTAACAACCGCAGAAAAGTATCTGGGTCTCGCGACAGTGTCTACTGTGAAAAGAGCACACACTAATAGAAGCATACGGTTGGGAGAGCTGAAGGTACATTAAAACGTAGTCTATAGGTTTCACAAATTTTGTTTTTAAAATACGTTTTTCAAACTAAACCCTGCAGAAAAGTAGCTCTTAAATATTCTACTGAAAACTCTTGAACAGCTAGCATTGTGAATTTCTTAAGCTTTTTATTTTCTTAAAAATATTTAAATGAGTGTAGTATCTCATCTTTTTGAAAAATAATCCAAAAAATGATTACAAATCTTTTGTTTTAATCAGTGTGACCAAGGGTTTGTCATCGGGGCTGTAATCTTCATAGGCGATGGGGCTCACATCATACATCGCAGGCCGAGATTTCTTTCCAAACCTGAAATCAGAGAGAAAGGACTCTGGTTAGATAAATAGTAGATCTCGCATTTAATTAAAAGCAAGGGATGAGCATAATTTATATGCGTGAATTAAATGGAACTGTAAAAATATATTCTCTAGCAAGTACAGGAACTTTAGACATCCTGATATTAACACCGGATGTGTATAAACATTAGTCTTTCGAGTTAGAGGCAAAAGAAAAAAATGTATTTCGTAAAACACAGAACTCAAATTAATGTTGGAGCTTGTAGGTTCAATCTTGGCAAAGCAGCCAAGCCTGGCAGCTCCACAATAGGTTTTAAGAAAATATATGTATTGATTTGTCTTTTTCTTTTGAGGCCCATAAATGTTTGGAGAGGCGAGTTTATTTTACATCCACTCTAGTGCCTGGAATACTGAACAGCAGGGCAGTCTTTCCCCGGCTGTGGACAGACACCATTCCTGAGGGATTTTCAGGGGATAAGCTGTGAAGGTTTAAGGTCATCTGAGATCCCGACGCAAGAGGGCAGAGGTGGGAAATGAGTTCAGATACAGAGTCTGTCCACAAACTATGCCAGAACTCACCATTAAATCCCACCCACCTATCACCTTCCAACCCTACGCACACAGAAGCTGGCGTTTTCCTCTGAGCACAAAGCCATAGTCCCAACAGGTTTGAACATATCAAAACGGCCTCAACAGCAGGACTGACTCCCAGAAGCCAGGGGAGTCAAAATCCAATTTCAGGACTTCCTGTCAAACCATTCTTAAGATGGCAATTTTTAAAATAAAGCCAACTCAGCTTCTGGGTGGTCTCTTCCCATTCAAGACCTCACCTTCCCTAAAACCCCTGGAGTACAACATAATTCAAACAATCCTCCTCCCTAACCCATCACCCCACCTCCTTTGTCTGGACAACATTTTTTAACTGTTTCAAGTCCACCAGGGCTCTTTGGCATTTGAAAAGAACCTTAAATGTTAAAACATTCCTAGGATGGGGTCCGTAGGAATTACAGGGGCTTACTTGCCAAGGCTCCCGTCCCAACTTGTCTCTTTTCTTATTTTCTCCCTGGATATCTTTTGAAAGTCTGTCTTCTCATGTACAGAGATGGGAAGTAGACTCAAGTGAGAAGTGAGAAAACTGTGTGTTTTTCATATGATCTTTCATTTTCAACTGTCATCAATCTTGTATTCCAATCCTCTCAAGTTGTACTGGCTTTGAAGAATGCAAAGGTACATGCTATGCCAGGCAGGCACTAGCAAAACGTAGGGTTAAATAGTTCAAGCATTCTGCCCTCAGAAGAACCCACAGCTATTACTGCAATTTTACAAAAGACTTCAGTAATACTTTCTAAAATGAAAGTCCACCATGGTGCTCACATAGATGTGGGTCAGACTCCAGCCTGCAGTCTATTTCCCTAAATGGAGTGAGGTCTGCATAATCTAAGGATGGAAAAAATGTCAACAGAGTAAAAGTGTCAACAGGCCCGTTGGGTCTTACACTTTTTCCCAAGTCTGACAATTTCCTAGGCTACTTTAAGATGCAAATATTTTGACAATTTATTTCACATAAAATAGCTACATGCATCACCACTATTAATAATAATTTAACAAAAAATACCCAGCAAAGAGCTCTCCGTACCCTAACACAGTAGGCTATAAAGAGTTTTGACCTGAGGGCCAACAAATTATACTGATTAATTATTTCATTGGATGGCTGAAAGGATAAACCTGAGCAACTTAATAGATGGCATATATCTTTAAAACGCCCATTTTTAAATATAATTGCATAGTTCGAAAAAGATCTGCTTCCTCAAAATCTAGAACATTAAAGCTTACTTCATTTTACTTAACCCAATAACAATCTATAATTCGAAGGGCTGTAAACCTGGATGTTGCCTTGGAACTCAATATTGTCAAGGCGGGTTTAAGGAGGAGTGTCACAGATCCACCGAGTATGAGGCAAGGTCTGATGCTACTCAAGAGTGAGTCACGTGGTCACCTATGCATGTTCAAAGTTGACTGAAGAACAAGGAGCACCTCTCTGTGTCTACCCTTAGTTAACGGAGCTGTGTGGCTCAGTCCTAATGGGATTAACTCCAAATGAGTATGGCTCATCAAGTATAATGCAAGTTACAGAGGTGGTTAAAATAAGACCAAGAGCCCCAGCACTAGAAGAGAGAGCAGGCAGGCCTGGAGCTGGAATCCCTGTACTTTGATTTACTGGCTGTGAAAACTTTGTCCAAATTCCTTAGGAGAATTTTGGAGGTTGCTACCTGAAATGCAGTACGTACCCTACGGAAGCTAAAATGGCTTCCTTTATAGAAACATCACAGTTTTCAAACACACGGAAAAGTGAAAAGACTTTGCTTGCATCTCCTGCACCTCTCACAGTGGCAGGCTTATATTTGTTGATAAACAAATGTGCATTCATATCTACATTTCAAAGACTGACAGTTTTTTTATATCTCGGGCACTAAATCAACATCGGAGGCTGCCTATTTTATTGTAGGCATTTTTATGCAAGTGTTCATTTTTAAAATAACAAACTACTTTTTATCATAAAAGTATATTTTAATTGTAAAAAAAATAAATAAATAAAATAAAATTGGAAGCTCGAGAAAATTATAATATAGACTTGGGGTTAGCAAACTACAGTCCACAGGCCAATTCAGCCTGACGCCTGTTTTTCAAATAAAGTCTTATTGAAACATAGTCAAGCCAATTCACACTTCCTCTGGCTGCTTTTGCACAATATAGGCCGAGTTGAGTAGTCATGACAATATGGCCTGCAAACTCTAAAATCTTTTACAGGTCCCTGATGAAGACCATAAGCATCACCCTTAGTCCTGCTCTCTGAAGGACGTGTCAATGTTTTATACATTATTCTTTAGTCTGCCCATCCCTCATTTCCACATCTATTCATTTTACAAATATGTATTAAGCATCTCTGAAAGTATTATATATAGTAATTATTACATATTTTAACAAAATTGAGAAAATACTCTGCATACTGTTTTAAGACTGATTTTTTTAATCAATATTCTATATAATGTTTTACTTAGCGTTCTTATTAAGTAAAAAAAAAAAATCCTGCAAGTTAAAACAATAATAAAATGTTTCTTCTGTGCTGCTGGGTGGGGTGGGCTGGGTGGAACACTCAGGGTTTATAGTCACATGTTTCCACCTGAGGTAGCTCATGGCCCATGACATGACCACAGACAATGACACTTGGGAAATGTCTGTTCATGGTCCATGAGGAAGCCAGATGTTTAAAAGATGGGAATGAGTTGACATACTCCCCTCCTCCTGGAAAAATAGCTTGAATACCCTCATGTGGTGGCTCAGTCTCTGGCCGCTTCCCAGTCCCTTGAGGGGTGATGCATCCAGCACTGTCCCTGGTGCTCACTCAATGTCGTGTTCCACTATCTTGTTTTCACTGATTGATCATTTCATCTCATCACCATAACAACCTTGTGAAATGAGTACATCTCATTTATCCTATATTATAGATGAAGACACAGAAGTTTATCTCATTTATCCTATATTACAGATGAAGACACAGAAGACACATCTCATTTATTCTATATTACAGATGAAGACAGACCTTGGTGGGAGGTGGAGCTATCTGGCTTCCACGCCTAGAATCTGAACACTTTGTTGCAACCTTCGTGCATGCAAGGACCCCATAAACTGAAGCTCTCATTTAACCTGTGCCTGACAAGAGCCTGTGTAGTGCTGCATTGAAAGGCATCACCTTCAAACCAGCAAACCTTCCTTCTCGTTTACAAACTCTGGCTTACAAGTCCTGGCTTTCTCACTTGCAAACTCTGTGACCCTTGTGTAAATTGTATTATCTCACTAAGCCCAAATTCCTTTTGCCTATAATGGGTGACTAATGATACACGGACGCTTCAGTGCTTGTGAGATGCTTGCAAATGAGTTATCTGTGAATGAAACAGCGCGGTGTCTGGCCCACGGGAAGCACTCAGTCGATGTTGGCCATCACAGAGGCACTAACAGAAAAGATAGCACCAGTAATATCAGTTAGCACAGACGTCTCAAACCTCCTATTTGATGATAAGTCTTGTGTGTCTATTTCTTCAAAGAAACAAAAGATACCGCAACCCGTTATAAGGCAGATCAAAGAGCATACATTCTTCTAGTTCATGGTCCTCTGAAAGTTAACTACTAAAACAATGCCACAGAGAGAATGTCAGATCTTGAGAAAGGTCAAAATTGGAAGGTTTTGAGCTATCGGGGGAAAAAACTGAACATGCCCCCTATTATCTGTTTCCTGTGATCAGGCACGTCTGGCTCACAGAGCATCAACCAAGTGGGACCTCGGTGTCAGGACTTGGAGAGCCCTGGCTTTGCTCCTGCTGGTCAGTCACAAGCTCTTCACTGCCTGAGTAAAAGCAAAGCAGGCATGGAGCAGATGACTCCTGGGATGAGGAAGAGGGGGAAGGGTCTCCTTAGCACCAATAGACTCTGACATCAGAATCATCCGACATGGCCTCAGTCACTCATGACTATCACAGGTGACCCACTTCATGTGTCCTGTGTGGCTGCTGGGCTGTAGTTATTCTCATCCAATGTCACCTCCAAGTAGTAGCAGGGATTCAGCCCATAAAATGGACACTGGCTCTTGAAAACTAGGGAAAGGATAACATCAAAAGGTCTGAGTTTTTGCCAATGCCTTTCTAGGGTTTCCAGGAAAAGAGAGCAAAGAGAGCCAACCAGCCCAGGACCCCGCCATGGCCTCTACACAGCCACGCTGCAGAAACTACAGGTTGTAGCTGAATAAACGCTCAGAAGAGAAGTTTTCCCAAAGGGAAGGTATTGTTTTAATGTCAATAGTTTTATCTGCAGTCACTGGTGCATGCAGGAGCTTGTCCGTTAGGAATTCTGCAGTAAATATTTTTGATATAAATCAGCACCAAATAAGAACCAGGTTTATAAATGCTTTCAAGTTGATTCTTTCCTTCCAAGAGTATTCAGTTAAATATCTTCCCCATGGGCCATATGCGCAAAATGCTGAGAGGAATCTTCACTGATTCTGGGGCTGAAATAAAACACTCCTGCTCTTGAGCCCTGAAGGACTGTAGCCATGAATGCCTGTAGGGACACAGGGAATCTGCATTATTGGGTCTCCCAACACGTGAAATATAATGTATGGATTCTGTTCCCTCCTGGTGAATGAAGCCCCTCTGAAATGATGAGGAGAGAAAAGATTCTTGGGCACCAAACAAACTTGTCAATTCTCTGCCTCTTTTTATGTTCCTCATCTCTGATCTAGTAATTTCAGGATACTGTAAATGCTCCTCTAGGCTGGGGGCACTAGCTAAGCTGGTACCCTAGGATGAGTCTACCTCTCAAGCAGGTCAAGGCCCCCTAGGCCAACCTTTAACTGAGATCATCCATTCATTTCAAACCTCAAATTTTAGTGAGATCTACTACCTGCCAGGATACACTGGAGACACAGAAATAAAATCTACTGCCTTTGATTTACAGGGTAGTGGAATAAAGAGTCAAATAAACAATTAAGGTGGGGCTTGCAAGGCCTGGTATCAGGCTTCCTGGGTGTTGCATTGTCTCAGGTGGCCCTGAAAGGAAGGCATTAAGATGAGCAGCCAGCCAGGCGCGGTGGCTCACGCCTATAATCCCAGCACTTTGGGAGGCCCAGGCAGGTGGATCACGAGGTCAAGAGATCCAGACCATCCTGGTCAACATGGTGAAACCCCATCTCTACTAAAATACAAAATATTAGCTGGGCATGGTGGCATGTGCCTGTAATCGCAGCTACTCAGGAGGCTGAGGCAGGAGAATTGCCTGAATCCAGGAGGCGGAGGTTGTGGTGAGCCAAGATCGCGCCATTGCACTCCAGCTTGGGTACCAAGAGTGAAACTCCGTCTCAAAAAAAAAGATGAGCAGCCATGCAGCCATGCAGCCATGCAGGGCCCAAGATGGAGGAGAGTTGAGTTCTCTGTTTTCCCTCGTGGTACATAAGCAACAGTGGGTGCAGCTCCCACTTCAGCACTGAGGCAGATGCTCAGGGTCTCCCAAGTTCTCCCTCCCACTGGCTCTTCCCCGTGGAAGCTGAGTTCTGGCTTTTGCTTCTATTAGAATGACAAGATCACTGTAAGATCTGGGAATTGGATTTTGAGAATTTCTTTCAGATAAAGCAAACTCTTTGAACCTCTTAGCTTCTATGACATTCAGACAGAATTTGGGTCTTCTCATGTCTTTTTTCTGAGATGAAGTCTTGCTCTGTCACCCAGCCTGGAGTAAAGTGTTATGATCTCAGCTCACGGCAACCTCCACCTCCCGGGTTCAAGTGCCTCTTCTGCCTCTACCTCCAGAGTAGCTGGGATTACAGTGCTTATCTTTGTTGTTGCTGTTATCATTTAATTAGGTGGATATAAGAAAATATTTATGATATTTCACTTGTATTTCTTATCATTCCCACGGTAACCAGAATCTGAAGCTACACTTTCCCAATAAGTACCTAGCAAAAAGCTAAGCAGAAATTCAAAATAAACACGGAACCCATTGATGAAGAGTAAAAATCTCAGTGTAGAAAGGCAGATGTGTCCTGTAGGAGTGCAGTTGTGAAGGCGACTGCAGCCGGCTCTCAGGCTGCCTGATTTGGAAATGAGCAGAAGTGGCAGAGACAGAACCCAGGAATGATGTTCAACCTCTACAGGCCTGCCCAGGTTGATGGAAAAAGGTCCTCAAAGGAAACAAGATGGAGATGAAAAGGATGGAAAAGATTAAGGATGTAGATATGTGCTATTGAGAGGGAAAACCCAGGGTTTTTGGTTTTGTTTTTGTTTTGAGACAGAGTCTCCATCTGTCAACCAGATTGGAGTGCAGTGGCACCATCGAGAAGACTCACTGCAACCTCCAACTCCCAGGTTCAAGTGATTCTCCTGTCTCAACCTCCTGAGTAGCTGGGATTGCAGATTCCCACTGTGATGCCTGACTACTTTTTGTTAATAGAGATGGGGTTTCACCACATTGGCCAGGCTGGTCTCAAACTCCTGACCTCAAGTGATCCACTTACCTTGGCCTCCCAAAGTGCTGAGGTTACAGGTGTGAATGACCATGTCTGACCAGGTTTTCTCATGTCTTGACCAATACCAACATAGGACATCCAAAGACAGATCATAACCAGTTACCTTGAGCCCCAATCTTAAGGCATCAAACTCACCCCACTTTTCACTACAGCACCCTTACGTTCTGAATTGTGTGCTTGAGATTATTCTATCAATTAAAAGAAGAGATGGCTTACTTCAATAAACAATATTGCTATTATTTTTGAAATATATACTCTTCAAAATCAGTAAAATGTTATCTTAGCTGATTATTTTGTGCTATATAATAGATTTGGAGAAGTAAATATGGGGTTATCTGTTTATACCATCTTTAATATTTGTAATGGATGCTGGACTATACCAAGATGATGGGTTGATCTGTGTAGCAAGTCACCATGGCACGTGTTTACCTATGTAATAAACCTGCTCATCCTGCGCATGTACCCCGGAACCTAAAATAAAAGTTGAAAAAAAAGTATATACATATTTGTAATTTATACATGACTGCCAGAACTCTCCAAGGAGGGATAGTTATCACTTTATACAGTTGAGGGAGCTCCGTTTGTGGAACGTTAAAAGATCTGTCTAAACTGCAGATTCAGGTAATGGAGTCAGTAAGACTCAAAGCTACACCTCACCAGAACTTACACTCATTCTACACACCACACTAACTCCTTGTCCCTCGAGCCTTTCTCCCAGAAAGGGACAATGCTTTATAAATATTCACTCTAAAAGTAGAAAGATAGCTCTTTATCCTTCTTTTACTAGGTCTTTAAGTCGTCAAATGATTTATATTTTGACTTATATTTATATATAAGTCAAATCATTTAAATGCTGACTGTTGGAAGACTAACATGGCAAAAGACATTCTCCAAAGAAAAAATTCATCAAAAAAGTTTTTAGTACACTGTGATCACAAATCAGATATATATAGTAGCAGAGCAACACAAATTAGATGACCAAATGTATTCAATGTAAACAAAACAAAAGGAAAAGCTAGCAGCAAATTAAAAGGAGTTTGTTTATCAAGTGGCCGAATGATCTATCCCCACATGCAATGTGGAACCTACATTCCATTCTTTAAAATCTCCTCTTTGCAGATGGAAAGTCCTGTGTATAATAAGACCCTGTTCCCAAGAATGCACACATAAAGGCAGCATTCCCCACACCGCCCCTGCAGCCCACCTGGCGTGCCGGATGGACGCGATGGCATTGCTGAACTCGCTGTCGATGCTGCGGCAGTTATAGAACTCCTCGTAGGCTGGCCTGGAAGATCCCTGGTACTCGATGCGGCTGATGCGGCAAATCCCCACAATCAGGATGATCAGCATGAGGATGAAGGCCACACAGAGGGCTCCGATAATGATGTAGAGGGAGTGCCGTGGCATGTTTGTGAGGCTCTCTGCCATGTGCCCAGACTTCCACTGGAGGTCTGCAGGCAAAAGTAAGCAAATGGCTGGGTATGAGTTGTGGCCTTTAGAATGTGAAGGTCTTTTTCATCTTTGCATAGATAACATAAAACCTAAGTTCCATCCAAACTTGGAAGAATTATTTTCTATGGATTATCCAGACCCAGGATTAATATCCTTACTACATAAGAACTTCTTATGAATCATTAAGAAAAACCAGAAATCCCAGAACTTTAGGAGACCAGGGCAGATGGATCACTTGAGATCAGGAGTTTGAAACCAGCCTGGCCAACGTGGTGAAACCCCATCTCTACTAAAAATACAAAAATTAGCTGGGCAGATGGCAGATGCCTGTAATCCCAACTACTTGGGAGACTGAGGCAGGAGAATTGCTTGAACAGTTTCAGTGAGCCAAGATTGCACCACTGCACTCCAGCCTGGGCGACAGAGTAAGACTCCATAACAAACCAACAAACAAACAAAAACCAGAAATACACCACAGAAAAAATGGTCAAAGGAATTCATCAAAAAAAAAAAAATACAAATAGAAAATTACTTGGCTTCGGAATTACAAAAAAAAAAAATGTAACTCCTCTACCAGCTCCCAAATATTACTTTAACATTTTGATAATTAGATTTTTTTCAGATAATTTTTTTAAAGAAATAAAATGTGGCTGGGCATGGTGGCTCTTGCTTGTAATCCTGGCACTTTGGGAGGCCAACTCAGGCAGGTTGCTTTGAGCTTAGACATTTGAAACCAGCCTGGGCAATAGAGCAAAACCCTTTCTATACAAAAAATACAAAAATTAGCCAGGTATGGTGGCACACACCTGTGGTCCCAGCTACTGAGGAACCTGGGAGACGGAGGTTGCAGTGAGCTGAGATCACACCACCACACTCCAGCCTGGGCAACAGAGTGAGACCCTGTCTCAAACACACACACACACACACACACACAGAGCTAAATTTTCCTCACCCTATTCTCTCTCTCTCTACTCCACCAGCACCAATATAATTTATAAAATTCAAAAAATAAATAACCTAAATCTTTAACACTCAGTGAGATGAAAAAATATCCATTAAACAAAAGAATAAAAGCATGTTACCAAACAGGATCTACTTGGACAGTACAATAATTTGACAATATCTTATGAATTTAAAATATCTGTATGCACATTGAAAAGCTCAGAAAGATAGTCTGATGATAATGGCAAACATATATTGATTTCTTATTATAAACTAAGTTCTTTTTAAAAACAGCTCATTGAATCATTATAAGCACCAGAAGATACATTGTTCTCTCTCCCCACTTTACAAAGGAGGCCTAGAGAATTGACATCACTTAGAGTGAATACATCTGATGCAAGTCAAGATCTGAGGTCTTAGCCTTTGAACAGCAACATGCTAACAACAGTGATCTCTAGAAGACAGAATTAAAAATGATTATTTTCCTCTGTATACTTCTCAGTCTTTCCCAGGTTTTAAAAATAAAAATTTACTCCTTTTACAATGAAGCAATAAGCAATACATTATTTAAAGAAGACATTTTTAGGATCATCTTCAGCGTAAGACTGGAAATAGTATCAGCCTTGGGATCACACCAACCTTGCTTTCAATCCCAGCTCCTACATTTACTCAATCTCCTTGAGCTTCAGTTTCTTTACTTGTAAAATGGAAATAACATATACCTCATTGGCTTGCTGTGGCATAAGTTAGAAAACATGTTTTTAAAACATTTAAAACTTTTAACTTTTTAAAAAGTTAAAAAGTCCACTCCTGGGCATGTGATCCTTAAAGAGGAGCAGCCATGGTGGTGAAGGAGGGAAGGACAAAGGGGAGCATCCTATCCCCTAAGGCATCTGCTCTGAGCTGAGGATTATCGAGCATGGCCCTGTGTTATTACTAAAAGCACCAATCTGTATTAGCAGAAAAAAACTAGAAGGACAGGATGTAATCTCTGTGCTTGGTGTAGGTCAAGAACATCAAGTTATTTCCAGTTTTAGATCTGCACCCAAGTGAAACTCTCTAGATAGTGTATATTTGAAAGGAAACTGTGGACATTTTAAGGAGCTAGGTAAGACCAAAGAGAATCTGAACTCATATGGAATAAAGGATGCTTTCTCTACCTTACTCACACCACCACCACCATTCCACACTTCCCCACCCACACCAGGACATCACTTTCATGGTAGAATTCCAAGTGCCTGCAAATGAGATACAGAGGTTAGCAGAAATGGGAATGAACCTGTCTTTCCATGAAATCCACAGGACTCTTCTCACTGTTCCGTTATCAGTGAGAGTATTTGTGGCCTCTAGATACACCCTCATCTTAGCTATATCTTCAACCATCATAGAATCTAAAAATCACAATTAGCTATTCCTTACCTTGAAAAGCTGCAGTCTGAAGAAGTGTACAGATAGATACTCAAACAGGGGCCCAGGCCTGCAGACCCACTTCCTAGAAGCTAACAAAAAAATGGCCCACGTGCCCAGGCTGGATGCTTCCTGAGAATTTGAGAACAGATGAATAATGTGATTTCCCAGTTTGCATCCAGACTCTCCTGAATATTTCACTTAAACCTTTGAAGCCTGGTTTATCATTTGAGTCTGCCTGCCTGGGCTTATAAGGCCTGTGGAGCTTAGTAAAACTAAATGACCATTAGTGCATTCACTGTTCCAGCTAAGCCAACTCACACACAGGAAGACAGAGCAATATAAATCATCAGAAACAAATAGTCACAATGGAAGGAGAAGGGGTTTTGGGAAATCAGAACCAAGGCTCGATCCCCAAATCAGCAGCCGTCTCATTTGGCAATACCTGGTGTGTGCTGAGAGAGAAAACTTGTTTTTCTGGCTGAAAAAGCAAGCGTGATTCACTTGATTTCCAAATATTATAACATGCTCTAAAAAATTCAGTTGCAGGCTGGAGTCCAACACTCAACAGAGGATGTTATAACATCCATTTAGAATCAATACAAGGGCAGCCAGTACTATGTTTTCCTCCAACTCGGTAGAGTGCTCAGATCTGATCACTATGGAAGATCACAGGAGTTCTTGGTGAGTTCTTGCATTTTATGCATAAGCTTCATAGAATTAACTTACATATCATAAGTTATCATTGTGTATACACAGTGAGTACACAACCACACGGCTACTAAAGTGAAAAAAAAAAAACATACTGGGCTATGTGCTCAGTGCAGTGTCCCAGGTCTGACTGCTTGCATTTCTGACCATCTGCTCCATATCCCAAAAATCTGTATTCCAAGCTGTTTGGACTTTCAGGAAAACTTTCTCAAGATTTCTCCTACAAGCTCTGCTTTCTTCCCTCCCCCTGCCTTTCTCTTTAAAGCTAGATTCCCTCCTCACTGTCATCCAAAACTTTTTTGATAGAAATGACTGCGGCTACTTTACAGGCTAATTGGTTTAGTAGCTGGGATGGATCTGGATAAGTCCAATACTAGGCAGCAAATTTATCTCTGCCAGGTGGCTGCAACCACCATCTCTCCATCCAGATGCTATCCTCATAAGTCATTACTTTGCTGCATCCCAGGAGTCCCATCACATAAATCGTTGACTATGTTGGCTACAGCATGGCATGGGAAAGAATTGTGAACCAGAATGTGCCAGATGGGTTAGATGGGTTGATCTCATCAGCCCAGCAGGTGCGTGACCAGGAATGCATGTGCCTGAACTGTTCAAGAAAAATGGCACACTTGTGGGTCTGACGGATCATTTGCATTTTTGTTTAAACTAAATTTGTTTGAGGTTTTGTATTTTCCAAAGTGCTTTTGCATTAAACATTTCAGCTGGCCCTAAACAAACACCTTGAGCTCGGCAGACGTGCTAGACTTGGATCAGTTGCTCAAGGTGAAGTACGCAGTCAGTGGCCAAGCTGAGAATGAAATCAGACCCACCTCCACTCTGCCAGAAATAGACTCCAGTCTAAAATACATATCCCACATCTACTTTTCAATTTACCTAGATGAATGTAGCTAGACTAGTTAATTTGCTTACCTATGTTATTTTTTTTTAATTTATTTATTTATTTTACTTTAGGTGCATACTGTATCTGGCATTTCTCCCCATGTTATCCCTCCCCACCCTCCCCTCCCTCCCCACCCCCCATTGTCTCTCCCCTGTGCCCCCCAACTGTCCCCTGTGTGTGATGCTCCTCTCCCTGAGTCCACATGTTCACACTGAGATATCATCTCACGCCAGTTAGAATGGCGATCATTAAAAAAATCGGGAGACAACAGATGCTGGAGAGGATGTGGAGAAATAGGAACACTCTTACCTGTTATTTTTTAAAGAGCAAAAGTGAGAATGTGTCTTATGAAGATGTTATTTAGCTTAATAATTTTTTAGACCACTTGCTGCCTAGAACAATTGTGAGGAGGGATGTCAAATTACTTTGTTTTCTATAGCTAAAGGTTAGCAAGACAATCAAAGCAGTGAGACTAAAAAAAGATTAACAACTCTCGTTAATCTCTAGAAGAGGAATAAATGAGAAAAGGGAATGAAAGAGATCATCTCCTTCATGGAGGTCCATTCACTGAGCATATGAATTAAGGACCTACTATGTGCCAGGGACAGTACTGACTGACAGGGATGGAGAGCAAGGGAAAATAGAGAGAAAAGTAGGCTCATGCAGCCCCCAGTTTTTTGAGGAATACAGGGATCAGGCAAATGTTGACACACACACAAAATGTAAAAGTACAATTGTGCAATGTCTACAAGGGATGAGCTCTTTAGTGCAGCAGGAGGACAGCAGATATTTCACCTCACTAACTGTCAAGAGAGCTTGCACAACAGGAGCTCTTAGGGAGTTAGGTTCTAAGTGTGAGTGGGGGCTAACCAGGGATGGGCAAGAGCAGAGGGGTACTGCCACAGGCAAAGAACCAGAGTGAACACAGGCCTGTGGGAGGAAGGCGAGGGAGCAGAGTGAGAGCAGGAAGGAGAACAGTGTGACTGCTTGAGAGAGAGGCAGGGAGTGGCCCCAGCAAGGAGGAAGGGCCTCCTTGCAGAGTAGGGCAGTGTGGCCTTGGGTCTTTAGTCACTTATTTATTTTAATAGGAGCTTGGCACATTCAGGGTGGAAAACAGGGGGCGGGAGGGTCTGAGTGTTCCAATTTGCACTTTGAAAAGATCCTTCTGCCTGTGCATGAAGACAAGTTTTGAGGAGCAAGACAAAAGCCTGTTCAGAGCCTCCTGTAGGATGAAGCAGAGTTAGTCGTAGCTTGGCCTGGGGTGATGGACATGGAGACAGGGAGAGGGAAATGTATGTGAGTGATGTGTTAGGGG
The DNA here is from genome assembly GCF_049354715.1 of Callithrix jacchus. Taxonomy (NCBI): domain Eukaryota; kingdom Metazoa; phylum Chordata; class Mammalia; order Primates; family Cebidae; genus Callithrix; species Callithrix jacchus. The sequence continues at coordinate 150,885,258 of NC_133507.1, forward strand.
GAATCAATCAGACTAAATGCAGCTTGTACAGATAGGCCAATAAGGGGAGAGAAACCAGGAGGCCAACTCTTGGTTTCCTGACTTTTATTACTGGATGGATGAGGTGTTGTAGCCGAGTGAGATGACCAGGTTTGAAAGGAAGATCCTGAGGTTTTTTTTATACATGTTAAATTGGAGGTATCAATTCTGGGCATGGGCTTTGGAAAATAATATATGACTAAATCCTCAAAAGCAATTGTAACAAATGCAAAATTTGATAAGTGAGATCTAATTAAACTAAAGAGCTTCTGCACAGCAAGAGAAACTATTGACAGAGTAAATAGACAACCTACAGAAGAGGAGAAAATGTTTGCCAATGATGCATCCAACAAAATCCAACGAAGATCTAATACCCAGAATGTATAAGAAACTCAAACAATTAAACGAACAAAAAACAAATAACCTCATTCAAAAATGGGCAGGAGGTATGAACAGACACTTCTCAAAAGAAAACATGCAAGTGGCTAACAAACAAGAAAACAATGCTCAACGTTACTAATTATCAGAGAAATGCACATCAAGACCACAATAAGATAACCATTTCATACTAGTCAAAATGGCAATTATTAAAAAGTCAGGAAACAACATATTGGCAAGGCTAAGAGAAAAAGGGAATATGCTGTTGGTGGAAATGTAAATTAGTTCAGCCACTATGGAAAGCAGTTTGGAGATTTCTCAAATACTACTCAACTCAGCAATCTCATTATGGGGTATATATCCAAAAGAAAACAAATTGTTCTACAAAAAAAAAAAAAAAAACACATAGGCACTTGCATGTTCATTGCAGCACTATTCACAAAAGCAAAAACATAGAATCAACCAAGGTGCCCATCGATGGTGGATTGAATAAAGAAAATGTGGTGCACATACAGCATGTAATACTATGCAATCATTAAAATAAAAGAATGGGCCAGCACGGTGACTCACGCCTGTAATCCCAGCACTTTGGGAGGCCAAGGCAGGTGGGTCACAAGGTCAAGAGATCAAGACCATCCTGGTCAACATGATGAAACCCCATCTCTACTAGAAATACAAAAATTAGCTGGGTGTGGTGGTGCCTTCCTGTAGTCCCAGCTACTCAGGAGGCTGAGGCAGGAGAATTGCTTGAATCCAGGAGGTGGAGGTTGCAGTGAGCAGAGATCACACCATTGCACTCCAGCCTGGGTAACAAGAGCAAGAGTCCATCTCAAAAAAAAAAAAAGAGTGAAATCCTGTCCTTTGCAGCAACATGGATGCAGCTGAAGGCTATTATCCTAAGTGAATTAACATAGGAACAGAAAACCAAACACCACATGTTCTCACTTATAATGGGAGCTGCCCACTCACAGTGGCTCACACCTGTAATCTGAGCAGTTTGGAAATCTGAAGCAGGTGATAGCTTTGATCTCGGGAGTTCCAGACCAGCCTGGCCAACATGGCGAAACCCTATCTCTACTAAAAATACAAAAAAATTGGCCAGGTATCATGGCACATGCCTATAATCCCAGCTACTTGGAAGGCTGAGGCACAAGAATGGCTTCAGCCTGGGAAGCAAAGAGTGCAGTGAGCTGAGATCGCACCACTGAACTCCAGCCTGGGTGACAGAGTGAGAACCTGTCTCAAGAAAAAAAAAGGTTGGGGGGAGGTAAACATTGGGTACTTGTGGACATAGAGGCCACAACAATAGATATTATGGAATACTAGGGATGAAGGAAAGGGAGGGGGTAAATGGTTAAAAAAAACTAAGTGTTGGGGGCTATGCTCAGTACCTGAGTGATGGGATCATTCATATCCCAAACCTCAGCATTATACAACATACCCAGGTAAAACCTGCACATATATCCCCTGAATCTAAAATAAAAGTTGAATAAACAAATAAATAAATTGGAGGTACCTTTAAGACACTCAGGCAGTTATGTCAAATAGTTAAATTTGGATGTTTGGCTCTTCATTTTAGTTAATAAGAGCTGATATTTATTGAGGGTTCAATTTGTGCGGGACACTCTAAGTGTTAAGGTGTTAACTCAACTATTCCTCCTATAATGCTTTGAGATAGACACTGCTATTACCTTCATTTTATGTAGGAAGCAACCAAGACTCTGAGAGGGAAGCTACATGCCCAGGGTTAGACACACAGCAAGTGGTAGCCCCTGAGTTTAAGCCCAGGTGGTCTGGTTCTAAAACCACATACTTCAATCAATAAGCAATGTTTTCCAAACTGTAGGTTACAGAAATCAATGTGATGGAGCCGGACTCACATTTAAAAAATAATACTAATTTAGAGAACTATTTCAGAGTTTGTCACACTTATAAAAAGTTCAGTATTATTTTATGTTGTGTGTGTTTTGTGTATACTAGTCTGTGGGTTACACGCAGCATCAACATATTGCTTACTGTGGGTTGCACTCAACAGGCCTGAAAAGCATTTCCCTACGCTATACACATCCAACAGTACTCTTCAGAGAGACAATGGAAAGTTCCTCCTCAGGAGATTTTTTGGAATAAAAAAAATCAAGTTCTAATTACATCAATAACAACTACCTATCTATATAATGTCTGCGGCCCATAATATTTTATACTTATAGAAAATTAGTTAATCACCCAAAAGTATCTAATTTACCAAGATTCCATCAGAGATGGAAAATTTCGTTTCCAGCAGATGCCCAGAGACTTCTAGTTGTTTGAACAGAAAGACAGCTAATGATGATAATTAAGGCAACCATTTATGAAGCACCTACTATGTACCCAGCACTGAACTATACTGCTTAAATTTACTATCCCATTTATCAAGGCCTGAGGCTCAGAGATCTTGTTTTCCAGCCAAGGATAAATACCTCAGGAGCTAGAATTCAAAACCAGCTCAAATCACTGAATTGAGTTATCAACCACAAAACTCCACCATAGCATTCTTGCCACTCAGTCAGGATGCTTTCCCCATCTAGCCACAATCCCACCCTGAGAAGTAGAGGATACATTTCTGGTGTTCCAAGCATGTACTAAAGGTAATTATGGATTCAGTAGGATTTGCAAGTTACCCTTGGGCCTCAACACCACTGCTTTCCAGGGGAGAAGTTCTAAAAGGCAAAGAGCCGATTAATACTGAAATTCTCATGAAAAGTCAAAAAAAAAAAAAAAAAAAGATAATCACCAACCAAAATCAAAACATTAAATGCAAAAACCCTTTAATTTGACAATTATGTTTTTGAGAATTTCGATTATTGATATTCTCACATAAGTAAGCACAAAGATGTTACTGTGGTCTGAATATATGTGACTCCCAATTTCAAATGTTGCAAACTAATTGATAGAGTTAGGCATCGTATCCCCAACCAAACCTCATCTTGAATTGTATTCCCCATAATCCTCATAATCCCCATGTGTCAGCGGAGAGACAGGTGGTTCCCCCCATGCTATTCTTATGATAGTGAGTGAGTTCTCATGAGATGTGATGGTTTTGTAAGGGCTCTTCCCACTTCACTCAACACTTCTCCTTCCTGCTGTCTTGTGAAGAAGGTTCCTTGTTTCCCCTTTGCCTTCCGCCATGATTGTAAGTTTCCTTAGGCCTTCCCAGTCATGCTGAACTGTGAGTCAATTAAACCTCTGTCCTTTATAAATTACCCTGTCTCAGGCAGTTCTTTATAACAGTATGAAAATGAACTAATACACTAATCAACAAAGTGATAGAATTAAGAGATGTAGTCTTTGGCATATGATTAAGTCATGAGGGCTCTACCTTCATGAACTAGATTAATGTCCTTATAAAAGTGGCCCAAGAGAGCCATCTTGCCCTTCCACCATGTGAAGACACTGCCAGAAGGCCCTACCTATGAGGAGTGGGCTCTCATCAGACACCGGATCCAGCAGTGCCTTGCTCTCAGACTTCCTAGCCTCCAGAACTGTGAGCAAGTACTTACTGCAAGGCATTTTGTTGTAATATCACAAGCAAACTAAGACAGTTGCATATATAAGAATATTAATTCCAGTATTGCTTTAAAAAGCAAAAAACCCCAAATGTATTATATGTCAATAGGGGTCTGATTAAATAAATTTTGGAGATGCTAAAGAATGAAAATACCATGTGGCTTTTTTTTTTTTTTTTGAGATGGGGTCTTGCTCTGTTGCCAGGCTGGAGCACAGTGGCATGGTCTCGGCTCACTACAACCTCCGCCTCCTGGGTTCAAGTGATTCTTCCACCTCAGCCTCCCAAGTAGCTGGGACTACAGGTGTGTGCCAAATGCCCAGCTAATTTTTGCATTTTTAGTAGAGATAGGGTTTCACCATGTTGGCCAGGATGGTCTCGATCTCTTGACCTCATGATCTACCCACCTCCACCTCCCAAACCATGTGGCATTTTAAAAGTGAGGTAGCTCAGCATAGGCCAGTGTGGGTGCATCTTCAGGGTATATCGTCACACATAAAAGCAGTATGTTGAGTGTGGGTGCATCTTCAGGGTATATCGTCACAGATAAAAGCAGTATGTTGAGTGTGGGTGCATCTTCAGGGTATATTGTCACACATAAAAGCAGTATGTTGAGTGTGGGTGCATCTTCATGGTATATTGTCACACATAAAAGCAGCATGTTGAGTGTGGGTGCATCTTCAGGGTATATTGTCACACATAAAAGCAGCATGTTGAGTGTGGGTGCATCTTCAGGGTATATTGTCACACATAAAAGCAGCATGTTGAGTGTGGGTGCACCTTCAGGGTATATTGTCACACATAAAAGCAGTATGTTGAGTGTGGGTGCACCTTCAGGGTATATTGTCACACATAAAAGCAGTATGTTGAGTGTGGGTGCATCTTCAGGATATATCGTCACACATAAAAACAGTATGTTGAAGAGTGTGCAAAAAAAGTCTCATTTGGATAGGAGAAACTAGGAACTTAACTATTGACTGAATGCATCTATAAGAATATCCAGTAAATGTCTAAGAGTAGTTACCTCTGAGTAGTGAGGTGGAGATCTGGATAAGGAGAGATATTAATTAGTTTCATTTTTTAAACATCTTGGTTTACATTAAAATGAGAACCAAAGAAGCTGACCTATTTGTATAATGAGAACCGCCCATATACTATAATCATTTGATAAGTTTCTTTAAACATTATTAAATTCCATCTATTGTTACAGGAAAAGGCCCAAGACATCCATCTATAGTTCACCCGTGGCCCCAGGAAGAGTTATATTCCCTTTCCCTGGTTGTCTAGAGGTGGCTGTGCAAAGCCTTACAGTGACTCATCACACATTCAAACCTGCCCTCAGATTACAAGCTCCCGAAGGCAGGGGATGTTTCAGTAACCTTTACATCCCAGAACTACACTCAATGCCTGACAATAAAGAGCCACCGATTCCTGATTGAATGCATAAATCTAAGATAACCCATTTGCCTATTTCTCAACTGCAAAATATCATTAATTTAATAGTTTAACTGCATTTAACCATGGATTCAACGTTTAATAAACAAAACTGGCCAACTGTCAGTCAGTGAGGTTAACTAGAACTCTAACTTTGTAAATCTTACACAGATAAAGCAAAACACATCAACACTGCTATGTAAAGATGTATAGAATTTTTTATTTTTAGGCCTTGATTTTAGGAAGGCATGTTTTCCATATTTTATAATTCAAAAAAAATTGTGGTCAGTCCAAAAGTGGTAAAATGCCAGAACTGTATGGGGTTTTTTTGTGTTTTTTTTTGTTTTTTTTCCTTCTTGAGATGGAATTTCGCTCTTGTTACCCAGACTGGAGTGCAATGGCGCGATCTCGGCTCACCGCAACCTCCGCCTCCTGGGTTCAGGCAATTCCCCTGCCTCAGCCTCCTGAGTAGCTGGGATTACAGGCATGCACCACCATGCCCAGCTAATTTTTGTATTTTTAGTAGAGAGGGGTTTTCACCATGTTGACCAGGATGGTCTCGATCTCTTGACCTCGTGATCCACCCGCCTCAGCCTCCCAAAGTGCTGGGATTACAGGCATGAGCCACCGCACCTGGCCTGGATCTGTGTTGTTTTAAGCCAATCAATTCATGGTAATTTATTACAGTGGCAATATGAAACTGATACAGATGGTCAGGGAAGGTACCTTTGGACTGAGACCTGAATGAGAAGAAGGCACCTGTGCTAAGATCTGAAGGAAGAGAACTCCAGGCATAGGGAACAGCATGGGCAAAGGTCCTGAAGGCAGGGATGACCTTGACCTGCTCAAGGAAGGGAAAGCAGGACACTGGCTACAGCAGAGGAAGCAAGGAAGAGAGACAAGCAATGTGGCCTCTGAAGGCAGTGATCAGGTTAATAGAAGACTCTTCACTTCCTTGGAAGACTTGGCAGCCCTCCAGCACCATGTAGCTATGTGGGCCATGGTTCTCTGTGGATGCCTGAACTTTCCTATTTAGATCTACCAACCAGACTTTGTGATACCCAGGCATCCACCTGTTGGTTTCTGAAAATCATAGATGCTCAGGGTTAGAAAGAGACCTCAGAGTCTGTGGTTCCCATGGCTCATGCAGGACTAGAGGCCTCTTATAGCTTCCCTGCCCCACCAACTGTACAAACTCTGTGTCCACTCCTGATCCTAGGATTCATTCCATTGATTCAGATCCAATTCTCTAGACACCAGCCACTGGCTTCAGCTACGTGTCACCTGCAAACCTCATACATGTGATCTCCTTTATATATACTCAGCCCATGGTTAGAAATATCCAATGTTGGGACCTGGCAGAGCCTAATCTGTAATGAAATTTAGTTTTATTTCCTTTGGCTCCATAGAGAAATATAAATGAGATCATCAAATGGAAAATGATAGAGTGAGTGAAGAAAGAGTCCAGGTGTGTACTCAGATGTGTAATGGGCCCTATCACACCCAGCCACTCAGAATAGCCACTGTCCTGGGCTGTAGGCAGCGTCTAAAAAGGTCATTGCTGAAGTTAATCTTCCCTGGGAGTAGCTCATAGCTTAAGAGCTACAGTAGTACAGAAAAAATAAAAGAAAGAATAAGCAGCATTTTTCAGTGCCTACGGAACAGCAGAAATCTGCACACTGGCCTCATTTAATCCTCGCAGCAATCTGCACGGGAGGCCTTCCTATAACCAAGTGAGACAGATGAGGCTCCCAGAGGTAAATTTGTTTATCCAGGTTACAGAATATGATGGAGCTTGAACTTTGCTCCTTTTTGTTATTCCCTATTTTGCCTATATTGTTCATCACCAGAAGAAGTAAACTTTAGGTATTTTACAAAGATAGGATCTCACCTCAAAATTTCTTGATGATATCCTGTGTGTTCCTGACTTTTTATCTATACTCTCCTATATATTTATTTTCATGAATCCCGTTTTAAAGCTATAAATAGATATTACTCTGCCCTAAGGCACAAAATGTGTCAATTTGTCATACTAAACTTCAGAATGAAAACTGGCCCCATTTTGTGGAAAAGTAAACTGAGGCTTAGCACGCAGTCATAACAATGAGTGGCTTGGCCAGAATGAGAGCCAAGGTCCTGTGGACCAAGTCTGGAATCCTTTCTACCAGCCGATTCCACCAGACTGGACTTAAGATCCTACAACAAACTACAGTCCCTACAATTTTATCATTGAAGTCCTCTTCAGTCCTTTGCCTCTCTCTTCAATAAGGGAGTATATCTCACCCATCTTTAGCAAGGAAAGCTAATTCTTAAGCCTGTATGGGAGCATTTGAGAATGCTAAGGGGGAGCCCTATAATAATTACACACTTCACACTTTGGCTGCAATGAACCAAGAGGAAAAACACTAAGTGAGCAGGTAAGAGGCAAAATCACATCCTCAGCCTCTTATCAAGTTGGTCAAATTAACGTTGGAGAATGTGGTCAAGTTGATCAAGTTGATGTCAGAGAATGTGGTCCATATTTGGACAAGAGAGTTTCCTAATACTGGCCACCCCCATGTCAGACATGCAATGAAAACGAGATGACCCTATGCAGCCATAGGCAGCAAGGGCCACCAGTGAGGGTCTGGTCTTGTGACGCAGAGTGAAGGAATAGAGACAGCAGACAGATCAGGCCAAGTCAGCATGCTTAGCTTTCTTCGGCTATGAAAGATCAAATTGCCCCAGCTAATTTAAAGAAGAAAATATCTTTCAAAGTGGAATCTTTAACAGTTCCAAAACAACTGAAAACTTGATTCTGGCTGGGCACAGTGGCTCAAGCCTATAATCTGTATGTAATGACACATAGCTGCAATCCAAGGTGGGCAGATCCCAAGGTCAAGAGATCGAGAACATTCTGGCCAACATGGTGAAACACTGTCTCTACTAAAAATACAAAAATTAGCTGGGCGTGTGGCACGTGCCTGTAGTCCCAGCTACTTGGGAGGCTGAGGTAGGAGAATCGCTTGAACCTGGGAGGTGGAGGTTGCAGTGAGCCGAGATTGTGCCACTGCACTCCAGCCTGGTGAGAGAGAGAGAGACTCAGTCTCAAAATAAATAAATAAAAATAAAAAGTAAAAACTCGATTCCACGTCATTTCTCATTTTCACTTCAATCCTAGTAGATACATTGTTTTTACGTATAAAATCTTGATTATGACATTTATCAAACTTCTGTTAGTTCACCCTGAGATTCCCTAGCTCTAAGCAGCCCAAAACGTTTTCCAGCTTTTCCTTTAAGCTTGTCCTCCCTGGACTTTTCCCCAGGCAATAGATGGAACTTAATACATTTGAAGACACTTGAACACATAAATAAAAAGGGAATTTACATTCTGTGTTTTGTAATTTTCAACACAAAGACTCTATTTTTTTTTTATATGAGCCTAATGCTTTTCTGTTCAGCACATTTTTGGCTGCATGAGTAGCAGTGAACTCTGGATGACATCTAAAAATTCTCATCCTGGGGAAAGGCTGGCTTCAGACTCAGGAAGGAGCGGGGGCAGCAGAATGCAGGGGGCACACGTGCTAAACCGGGTTTTGAGCACCAAACTGGGGCAGGAGGAGCCCTGGTTGTCCCTCTGGGACTCACTGCCTCATCTGTCAGTGACATGAGGGCTCTCTGGTCACAGTCGGCATCTTCTTGCTGAAGGAAAATGCTTAAATAACAGCTACAAATGTTAAATAACAGTGACTGAGCTGCAGAAATACTTACGGATCTCACAGTTTGCTCCCACCCAACCATGTGGGCAGTGGCAAGTATAACCATTGGGCTGGTCCAGGCAGCTCCCAGCATGGTGGCAGGGGTTACTGTCACATTCATTTATGTCAATGTCGCACTCTTCCCCTAGGGAGATAAGAAAAAGCAGTGGTGAAACTGCTGCATCCATGGCTCCTGTCATTTTTCTGGCCAAAAAATAAAGATCCAAGGCTAGGGGTCACGGCCTCTAGCAACAGAGCCCAACCTGCTGTTTGTACAAAGTACAGAACTCTCAGAAAATTCCAGACAAGGGATCTTCTTCTGTAAAATGAAAAACGAAAAAATACATACATAGCACTAGTAAAAAGAATCTTTCCTCTAGTCTATTTAACTAGTTAGCTTCATTTAGCTAGTTAAGTGAGGTTGATTCCCATGCCTGAATAAATCTTTCCAGGTTGATCAGAAAAAGTGAAGTTGAGGGGGGTCTCGATTTTATTAAAGAAATCTATTTTATTTTGGATTTCACCAGCTGAATATCATTATTTATTTTTCCGGAACTCCAGAAAGCTGAAAACTCACAGTTTATGATTATTCTGTAGCCAAGTATTTGAGTGTGTGAGACTGGACATTTGACTCTCGTCTGGGTAGTTCTAGGACATAGCTGTGCACCCAGTCTGAGTCAACTGGGAGAGGTTGCTTTACGTTCCAAATCCCTGGATGTGGTTCTTCTTGACATGCTCAGAAAGAGCAACAGGCTAATATTTTCTGAGAAATGGTGGCCCCAGGGAAGCTGACTGTCATTCTCCCATCAGGAAGAATGTGACCTTCAGCTCCTGACCCTGGCTAGACCCAACTTTTCTGGACACCTTTGCATGCTTCAGAGAGAACCTGATAGAAATGACAAACCAGGATCCAAAGCTGGTGTCACAGTGATTCAAACAGCCCTTAGAACAAAGCCATCTTCAAATGATTTTAAAGCTGTCATTATGAGTCAAGACAAAATGCGTACACTTCTTGAATTTAAAGGCATCTCATCAAAGCTGAAGAGAAGAGGATATTTCAAATTGAGGCACTCTCTCCCTCTCAAAAGTTGGAAAATGAGAAAAAAATTTTTGAAATAAGCCCTCCTTTGCTTAGATAAATGCAGACAGTGATGAAAAAACAAAACTCCTAGCATTGCTACGGTCATGGACTAAAGCATGTGAGCAAAATCAGATATTTTGACCATTTTTAAAAGGCAATGTTTCAGCATACACTCAGGTGATTACTTCTGGGCTCACTTAATTAGCATTAAATTGCTTTTCTATCTGCTATTTGTTTACTTCATGTTTATAAAACCACTTTATGTCACTCAGACCATTCTAGAGGAGGAGCCTCACACTAAAATAGTCCATGTCTGTTTTATTTCATATTGTTTCTATACCTGGCATCTTACTGTTTTATGCTGAATGAAACATTTACAACTTCTGGGTCCTACTGGGTTGATTATAAATCACATATAATATATACGTGAATGTGTTTCCTGCACTAAATATAGTCACATCAATAGAAAAAAACATGAGATTGATTGCCTATTTCAAAGGTTGTCCTTCTATTAATGGAGCAATCACTCTTAGTGGAAATAGTCATAGATTAAACTATTACAAACAGCATTACATGGTAGACTCATTGAAGAGGCATATAACCGAGAACGTGCTGAGAAATGTTAAAAGGGTAAAATCAAAGATCTCGACAAGTATCTACGTCAGTACTACTTTCCAACCATTTAGGAAGATACGAGTAATTAGAGATATTTACGAAAAAATCGCTTTCTTTAGCTGGCAATCCGAACACTGCAAATTCTGAAATGAGATGCCTTGTTACCTTTAAAAGAATCACTATGGAAACAGCCTCACATTTCCCTCCTGCTATGGTCTGCAAAACTCAAAAGCCCCACTCTGCTTCATGAAGTCCAATGTCAATGACATATGCTTTTAATTTCCTAAACAGTACAGCCTCAAGGCTATCAGCTCAGTCCATCCAGGCCTGCTCCAGTCCAGAGCTTCTCCAAGGAGGCAAATGCCACAATCAGGGACCAGGGCAACCCTGTGCATGTATTAAATCTCAGATCACTAAGGGGCTGTAACATAGTCAGGAGAAGGCCTAGAATTGTCTGTTCTTGGGACTCACTAGGTTGGAAAGATTTGGTAAGAATGGAGATGGCAAGGAAAAAAATAGGTTGAACTCTTTCTGTAGACATTTATCAAATAAAGTATCTAAAATCCAGCTACAGCCAAACCTATCCCATTCTGGGATAGGTTTTCATCACCATAATGTTCTTAGAGTTACACTGGGGATTAAATGACGCAAATTAATAAAATAAACCCCATGCCAGTCAGGGGCCAATTCGCTGACAGCTATTTCTGCAACATTTGTGCTCTGGCAGAACTCTGGAGTGATGCACAGTTCCCAGATAACTTAGGGTTTATTCTAATGGCCTCTTTTATAGAGGAACACTCCTATGCAGCTAGTTGAATCCGTTATTCCTCAACTGGCTCTCAGTGTGAGGACTTTGCTATGCTCTATGATGACTGGCAACAGGAATATGAAGTGACTCAAACGATGGAATCTCTCAAGGGAATTTTCAACCGGAAGACACCCAAGAATGACTGTTTTTCTCTGCCTTACAATGATCATGCTTTTTGCTATTGATCTTATGCAAAGTGTCTGCCGATGCACTATGAATTATAGAAAATAAGTTTGGCTTCATTTACGTTTCCCCATAGTAACAGCATTATGTTTTCACATGCATTTCAACCACAATATTCCATTCTCAATCAATATTCATTTTAACTTACTTTATTAGAAGCGTTCATAGTATACAGTATTATCATTCTTTACTCATAGTTAACTGATAAATCTTTAAGCTTTGGCTGCCCTGAGCCAATTGATTTTTTAGTTGGCTCACTGGCTCCTTTTAAATTTGAGTTAGAAAAAAAACAGTTATTCTTAAATCACTGTTGTTCTTCAATAACATCATCTATGAAGAAAATACAAAATAAAATGTTACTTGAGTAAGGCTAACAATCAAGGTCTGAACTTTAAATCTTTTATAATTATTTTTTCTTTTCTTTTTCTTTTTGAAACAAAGTCTCACTCTGTCACCCAGGCTTGAGTGCAGTGGCACAATCTCAGCTCACTGCAACCTCTGCCTCCCAGGTTCAAGCAATTCTCCTGCCTCAGCCTCCCCAGTAGTTGGGATAACAGGCCTGTGCCACCATGCCCTGCCAATTTTGGATATTTTTAGTAGAGAAAGGGTTTTACCATGTTGCCCAAGCTGATCTTGAGCTTTGACCTCAGGTGATCTGCCCACCTCAGCTTCCCCACCAAGAGCTAGGATTTGGCCACTGTGCCCAGCCAAATTTTTTTTCAATGTACGATTTTCTATGAGGCAATAGGTATGTGCAGTGGGTATCATACATTTGAAGCATACTGATTCTGCTTGCTTACCTTGGGTAAATTAGGAGATACAAAAAGACAAAACCATCCAAAGTCACCACTGTTAGTGAATCTTTGGGTTAACAGAGTCCCCACTAAAAGATATTGATGACAATTACTATAATCATAATATCTAGTAATAAATATATACCTCCTATGTGCCAGGCACTGAATGGGTACTTGAACAATAACTCTTTCATACTTCACTAAGATTTCATTCAAGATGAAGTGAGTTTTAAAAATCATTTCAAACTTTTTCTATCATGATGGAATAACTGGAAGCCATCTTGTCTTCCCACTGTAAACAACTAGACAACTAGATGAAATATCTGAAAAAAAAAACACTATGAAGACATTGGACAACAGGAAATCCGTGACTATAATTGCTGCAAGAAGGGAAATAAAACAGCTGAGCACCACAATCATCCTGGCTTTCTTCCTAGAATTAATTTAGAACACAGTGGTTTCACTGACTTCAGAAGACAAAGATCAGAGTACATGGAGGCCAATAGCTTTAATTTGTAGGAAAGACTACAACAGAAGCCAGAACCAGGCAGAAAATGAGCACCAGAAATCGCTGCATCCCTCGAGCTGTTGCTGAAGACTGTGTGTGCAAGTTGAGGCTTGACAAACAAAACAGATGAATAGTTCCCAAACTCACAGAGGACTAAGAAATATTCAGATTTGCACAGCTATAGTGGAACTATTTCATCAATTACCCAGTACATTCAATGAAGCCACAAAAGATCACATCGTACTAGTGGGGCAAAACTAACCCTAGAGTAAGGCTACTCTACGTTCACCTCCCCAAAATGTAAAACAAACCTTGAAAGAATTAGTTAGGTGAGCAAGTTACTTACCTGACACAAAAAAAGTCTATTACTTTTTTAAAAAAGAATAAAATTCAATCATTCAACAACTTAATCCACAATGACTATCATTCAAACAAAAATTATCAGACATGCAACAAAGCAGGATCATGTGACCCATAACTGCATGAAAACCAGCCAAAAGATGTAGATTCATAAATAACAGATACTAGCAGACAAGAAATTTTTTCAAAATGTAAAATCAAATATAAAAAACAATGAACAGAATCATGAAAAATAAAAAACAAGCCCAAGAGAACTTTTAGATGTGAAAATTACAATATCTGAAATTGTTTCTAGAACTCAATGATCTTAATAGTAGATTAGTGGCTCACACCTGTAATCCCAGCAATTTAGGAGGCCAAGGCAGGCTGATCAACTGAGGTCAGGAGTTTGAGACAAGCCTGGGCAACATGGCAAAACCCTGTCTCTACTAAAAATACAGATATTAGCAGAGTGTGGTGGCATGGGTAATCTCAGCTACTCAGGAGGCTGAGTCAAGAGAATCACTTGAACCAGGGAAGCAGAGGTTGCAGTGAGCTGAGATCATGCCACTGCAATCCAGCCTTGGCTACAGGGTGAAACTCCATCTCAAAAACAAACAAACAAAAGGTAGATTAGACACTGCAGAAGAAAATATTAGTAAAGTTGAAAAAAAAAAAAGCCTGACAAACTGAAACTCACAAAGAAAAAAGACTTTAAAAAAAAAAACTAAACAGAGACTCTGACCTATCAAACAATTTTAAACAGTCTAACACAGATGTACTCAGAATTCTAGAGAAAGGATATGAGGACAAAACAATATTTAATAAATTAATGGCTAAAATTTTCCAAGTTTAATGAAAACTATAACCACAGATTCAAGGTGTGCAACTAACCATAAGCAGGATAAATACCAAGAACCTCCCCCCCCCCCCCCCACACACACACACAAACACACATCACAGTGCAGAAGCCAAAGCTACTGCATTTTGGATGCAGATCTACCATGTTGGCTTCTGATTAACCCTAGTTCCAGGAACGCCTCTAAGGATTCCAGTTTATGTACTATTCCTTGTGCAAAAACAGATAGCATAAATTCTGCCCTTCAATCAAAACAACCTTGATGTTATCATACTTCGATTGTCCTGCACATCCCTTCTGATAAATACACCTCCTTTGATTAAGATGTTGAGTGATTGAATTTTACTGTCTTTTAAAAAAAAAAGTAATGGACTTTTTGTGGGTCAGGTAAGTAACTTGCTGACCTAATTAATTCATTTCAAGTTTTGTTTTACCTCCCCTGTGGTTTATAAGTGCTGGGTCCCAAGGGTAATGGTGTTCGTTTGGGGATCCACCATCTTGTTTCCCCACTGCCCAAGACACAGAGAGGCTTCTCTTCGTAAGTTCTTATTAAACATTTCTTTTTGATAAAACCTGATATGTCAGCCTCTTTATTCAGCCTCTCAGCTTCCTCAGACTTTGGGGGCAGGTTCGCAGAGGCCTGCCCATGATGGAACAAGTGGTGAGACAGGCCAGGAGCTGAGAGCCCAAGAAATGGGCAAAAGGGAATGAAGCATCCTTGTGGGAAATCCCAGGTGGCAGCCACTTCTATGTGGAGTGGTGTGGCTCACCTTTTAGATGCTTGTGTGTGGGTTCAGGGACACCCCAAAAATGCCAGCATGTTTAGAGTGACTGTGAAGTGAGAGCCATCTGTCGCACTATAGTAAGGAAGGATGATGAGTAGCCACTGCTCTAACAGGGTCACTTCTGCAGCCATTGAGGACAGGACCCCAGCTAGCAGCAAAAGCAAAGTAACATGGGTTGAGGAGAAAGTAAAATTAGAAATGATTTTTTAAAGAGCTCTATTGTCACACATACATCTGCATTGTTTTAGGCCTCTGTTCTCTCCGTAAAACTTCTCAGTTAAATGAATTCTATTTTCTCCATTTACATCTGTCTGTCCCTCCTTCCTCTTGCCACCCTCAATACTACATGAGGGATCTACAAAAAGGAATTTCTGACAGTTTGGTATCCCTTGGGGACAGAAAAGAGGCAACAAATACTCCTCTTTGGGGGAGGTACCTCTGTTTTTCTTTATGGAACCCTATGGGAATTAGAAAAGTTCCTCTTTAAAGTTTCCTTTCTTGTTAAAGAATAAACTTGCTCTGTAATCCCAGCACTTTGGGAGGCCGAGGCGGGTGGATCACGAGGTCGAGAGATCGAGACCATCCTGGTCAACGTGGTGAAACCCCGTCTCTACTAAAAATACAAAAAATTAGCTGGGCATGGTGGCGCGTGCCTGTAATCCCAGCTACTCAGGAGGCTGAGGCAGGAGAATTGCCTGAACCCAGGAGGCGGAGGTTGCGGTGAGCCGAGATCGCCATTGCACTCCAGCCTGGGTAACAAGAGCAAAACTCCGTCTCAAAAAAAAAAAAAAAAAAAAAAGAATAAACTTGCTAATAACCCTCTGTTAAGCCCTATCCTATGTAAGCTGTTAGACATGCCATGCTTATAGGCATGTAGTATATTCTATGTCTTTGTATTTTAACCAAGGTATCTGTGCTGGAAGTGCTCACAGGCATGTCCCAGCTTGCAGCTTATGCCCCTTACCTGTTTTAAAAAGTTTTAAGTTATTAGCCAATCAGGTTTTAGTTTAGATTGTGAGGTCTGGCTCCAGCCAACGGAGATCAGACACAGCAGTAAGGACAACCCCAAATGCATTTTCCTTTGTTCATTGTACTCTTGTAGCAAGATGGCTAGGAAGGAAAAGTAAAGGTTGCTTGCTGAGAGACTCTTGTCTCAGTGCTGTTTATTTTCCTTGCAACAGCAAGCATCTGTTTCCAACAAACCCCGAGAGTTATAAGCAGACAAATTCCTCTAGGGTCTAAAATGCTGCTCTCTTTTGTGTTGTGTTACCTGATCTGTTTGGCTTTTGGTGGTCCCAGAGATTACTTTGTACCACGAGAGGACTTGCCTTTGCCATGTGTAATAACCGGCAGTCGCAAGTGATACAGTCTTAGAGGTGGTTGATGGCACTTGGCAGACAATGATTATTACTACAAAGGGATACTCATTTCTTTGGGCATTTGGATTAAAAAAATGTGTGATTTGGGTACCTAGAGACTATAGAAACATGGTCTACTGTGGGATAAGACACCCATGGGGGATGGGCTGATTGCAAAGTGGGTTAATTGGTGTTGAGTTTCCTACCAGCCTCAGGGGAAGGTCCTTGCGGTGAGGTACGCTGTGGGAGCATTGTACTGTCCAGTCCTGTGAAGTTTCCCTCTTTTGGGAGATCCAGGATTCAGTGTAAAATGGGATCCTTGGTTTTGAGGGATCTAAAGTTCTGCCTTTTTGCTGTACCTGCTCAAGGGTATAGCCCTACAAACTGCATGCTTTAAAGGGCTCCACCCTGGGCCTGGTGCAGTGGCTCACGCCTGTAATCCCAACACTTTGGGAGGCCAAAGCGGGCAGATCACCTGAGGCCAACATGGTGAAACCCCATCTCTACTAAAAATACAAAAACTTAGCTGGGCATGGTTGCATATGCCTGTAATCCCAGCTACTTGGGAGGCTGAGGTGGGAGAATTGCTTGAACCAGGGAGGTGGAGGTTGCAGTGAGCAGAGATGGCACCATTGCTCGCCAGCCTGGGCAAAAGGGCAAGACAATGTCTTAAAAAAAAAAGTAATACATTTTAAAAAATCCACCCTAAGGCCAATAATCTAATTAAGAAACAAACTGAGTGGAAAAGAAGACACTTTTCCTGGCAATCTTGTTTTCAGATAACAATGGCAGTCTAAGTTCTCTGTTTTGAGATGTAAATTTCCTGCCTTGTTTCACCTAAGAGTCATATCTTTGGAAATGATTAACAGTCTAAAGGGGGGAAAGAAACTTTGAAAACTGGCAAATGAAAAATCTTATAAATCTATAAGATCTGCTTCTGTGTATCTGTATGTCTATATGTTTATATGTGCCATGTGTATGTGTTATATCCCTACCAAAATATATAAAAGAGCTATAATTAATTGGCTTAAAAAAAAGTAAGTGCTTCAGTCAAATATTTTATCAGGAAGATAGAAACCAACTCAAAAGCCTTTTAGTTTATATGACTTTAGTAATATTTGATCAAGCTAGTTTCAAGATTTTTTTCAGTATTTTAAGAGTTAAAGAAAGAGTTAAAATACTAGTTCATGTGGAAAAATATTATCTTCTAGTTTAGAGGCTAGAGTTTGTTTCCAAGTGCAGGAAAAAAATAATACAGGCAAAACTAAGTGGACAGAAACAGAAAGAATAAAAGGGTGGGGAATGAGGAATTTTTGATTTCACAGTGGTCACGTGGTCACCATCCATGGTAGGGAGCCCAGCTGTGCTGTACTCAGTTGCTAAAGGTAAAAGTTACCAGTGAAACTTAGGAATTTAACTCCCGGGGAGGTGGTGCTGGATGCACTGGATGCATAAGAAAATGCAAACTATTAAGGAAAAAGTGAAATATTCAACCCTTTGGTAATTGTGATCTATAATAGCTAAAATAAAAGTAAAAGAGAGTGATGGTTGGGTTTTGAGTCTGAACCAAGATCAGATGTGGGTGTGTCTGAGCATTGGTCACCAGTCTCAAAGCAACGCACAGAGGGGAAAATGATGCCAGGGTGAAAAAAAGTACCTCTGAGACTCTGGTTACTAAGAAGATAGTCAACGTGAGGGAAGACAAAACCAAATAACTACTGAAATCGGAGGGTCCAGTGTGAAAGAATTGTGCCATTTTGTAGGTAGGTATCATTAGCTCCTCAGACTTTGGAGGTGGGTTTGCATAGACCTGCCCACCATGGAACAAACGGGAATATCACAATCAGTTTGCTAAAACATGGTAGTAAAGAAAAACTCCTTAAAACAGCCGGAGTAAGGTTCTGCATTTGGAAAGATGGAGCAGATATATTTTCCCTATTCCTCCCACAAAGTACAAGTAAAAACCCTAGACATTGTACATAAAATAAGCATAAGAAAATTCCAAGAAGTTGAGAGAAAGAGACAAACTGGAGAGTAATCTCAGGACCCAAGGAACAACATCATGTTGAGCTCTCTGAGTTCTGGTCTCATATATTCCAGATTAGGTGCTAGAGAAGTCCGCAACCCAGAAATGTCAAAAGATGCAGAAAACAAAACTCCCACGAAAGCCCGTTCTCTATAACCAAAGAACCAAGATAGAGGCAGCCTAGCAAGACAAATAATTTATAGGTAATACCTGCTCCACTCCAGTCAAACATTACAAAATAAACTGTGAGTCTCCTCACCAATGCCACCACAGCCATGTCCTCCAAAGCACCTCAACCACCCAAGAATACCAGAATGCAGAGTCTTTCCAAGGACCCACAAAACACATGTAAATATAAACCATATTCTGGGCTATGAAACAACCTCAGCAAATTTAGGAGAGTTGAGATCATAGAGTGTTCTCTGACCATAATTAAATCAAACCAGATATCTATAATAAAACGTAACAGGAAAACCTCAAAACACTTGAAAAATAAACAACATACTTATAAGTAATCCATAGATTGAAGAAGAAATCTAAGGGGACATTAAAAATAAACATTAAATGGGCTAAAAATGAAAATACAACACAAACTTTGTGGGATACAGCCAAAGCAGTGCTGAGAGGGAAATTTATAGCAGCACTAAAATGCATGCATTAGCTGTGAGAAAAAGCCTCAAGTCAATACTCTAAGATCTCACCCAAAGAACCTAGATAGAAAGAACAAAAGCACATTAAGCCCAAAGTGAACAGAAGTAAGAAAGCAATAGATGTAAGAGAAAAAAATCTGTGAATTGAAAACAGAAAAACAATAGAGAAAATGAATGCAACAAA
This sequence comes from Callithrix jacchus, assembly GCF_049354715.1. NCBI lineage: Eukaryota > Metazoa > Chordata > Mammalia > Primates > Cebidae > Callithrix > Callithrix jacchus. The sequence continues at coordinate 150,904,556 of NC_133507.1, forward strand.
AAGCTATTTATTAAAAAGATTAACAAAATTGATAAAACTCTAGCAAGATTGACAAAGGAAAATGAGAAAGACACAAATTAACAATATCATAAGTAAAGCAGAAAACATCACTAAAGACTTCAGATGTCAAAAGGATAATATAGAAATACTATATTACAACTCCACAGTAAATTCAACAACTTAGAAAAAAATGCACTACTTCCTCAAAAAACATCACAACTGATCAAATATGAAACAGATTAAATAATTTTATAACTAATAACAAAATTGAATATATAACTTTAAAACTCCCGAAAAAGAAATCTCAGGTCCAGATGCTTTCACTAGTTAATTCTATCCACTATTTAAAGAAGAATTAATGGCAATTTGATACAATCAGTTGCAGAAAGTAGAATGCAAAAGGACACTTCCCAACTTACTTCAAGAAGCTAGTTTTACTTCAATGCCAAAACTAGGCAAATACATAATAATTTTTTAAAAACAGAAAAAACTATTTTGTGTCCATATTTATGAAAAATACTTGTCTCTCACAAAACACACAATAGTTTTCTGTCTTTTTTAAAACAACAAATACTTGTCTCTCATGAATATAGACACAAACATTCTTAACAAAATATTAGAAAATAGAATTTAGCAAAATATTATATAAAATGAGTTATACACTATGACCAGGTGGTATATTCCAGGCATGCAAGAATGATTTAATATTTGAAAATCAACCAAGTTAAAGAAAAAAATCACACGATCATATAAATCCATACAGAAAAAGAATTTGACAAAATTCAATACCCATTTATGGTTAACATTATCAGCAAACTAGGAAGAGAGACGACGTTCCTCAATTTGATAAAGAGCATCTAAAAAACACTACAGCTGACATTATCATTAATGGTGAAATACTGAATGCTTTTTCTCTAATATTTAAAACAAAGCAAAGTTGTCTGCTCTTACTGAACCTAGTGTTAGAAGTTCTGGCAAATGAGACAAGACAAAAAATAAAATTTATAACTATCAGAAAGGAAGAAATAAAACTGTCGCTCTTTTCACATGGCATAATTATTTATGTAGAAAATCCCAAGAAATCAACAAAACAAAAACTCCTAAAACTAGTAAATTCAGCAAGGTCACAGGATATAATTTAAATATACAAAAAATCATTATATTTCTATATACTAGCAATGAACATATAGATTCATTGCTACAATTCTACTTACAATCACTACAATTCTACTTACAATTCTACTTACAATCACTAAAAATGCACACACACACACACACACACATGCATAGATATGTACATATCTGGATATACATGTACAGGGAAAAAAGTTGATGAAAGAAATCAAAGAAGATCTAAATAAATGGAGAGTCATACTGTGTTCATGAATTGGAAGACTCCAAAGAGTAAAGATATTGATTCTTCCCCAAATTGATATACTGGTTTAATGCAATTCCTTAGCAAAATCTTTTGTAGGTATAGACAAGATTCTTGTAAAGTTTATATGAAAAGGCTAAGGAACTAGAATAGTTATAACACTTTGGGAGAAAAAGTGGTAGGAATTATTCTGCCCAATTTCAACAGTTAGTATGAAACTACAGCTGTTATTATATAATAAAGGATGAGAAATTGACACATAAATCAATAAAAAAAAAGAACTCAAAATAGACCATACAATATGGCCAACTGATTTTTAACAAAAGTTCAAAAGCAATTCGATGAAGAAAAGATAGCCTTTTCAGCTAATGATGCTTGAAAAATTATACTTACATAAGCAAATAAAAGTAAAAGAACCTCCTCTATTTGGAAAGTCTCAGGAAAGAATGCAGACTGTGAGAAAAGATTCTAACTACATTTTCAATGTATGGAACAACCTCAGTAAAGGGTCTGGGGAGGAGCTGACCTCGATAAATTCGGAAAGGGTAGCACTGATAAGACTCAATGCAAACTAAGTGATACGTAAACAGTATACTCCAATTCATAAAGTTGTTTCCTGCAAGGGTATAAGTTAACAATTCTGATACTGCTATACATGGATGTTGGAACTGAACAATTAAGTAAATAAATGATGGATGATGACAGCCAGTATTTGGTTGTTCGTGTGAAGAGTTTACAAATAAGCAAGGGGAGAAGGCTAGAACCATTCATGCTGTCATTAACAAGAGTTGGAGACATCACTGTGTTTAGCTTAATATAGATATAGATGAATACATAATACAATATTTATGGATAAGCACATATCCATGGGGGAGTATACACATGTACTTCCTCGCTCTGTCAGCTGACAGGACAGAAAAACAATGACATACCAGCAGAAACAAGCACAGCTTAGTACCCAAACCTTGGTTTTAATACTATTCTCCAATTAAAAAACTAGAGATCCTTGGAGAAATGAATGATTCTAGAACTGGAGCAGGAAATACAGAAGATGAAGCTGAATCAACTTGCAGTGCCAGAACTATATAAGTTTATAAAACAAAACATTATCCTCAAAATAAAAATCAAAACAAAAAATTAACCACATTGATGGGGATGTCCCAAAGAGGCACAGGAGCCAACTGAAAGAACTCCCACTGGCCAAAGCTGGAACATTTTGGGCAAAAAAAAATAAATTTTAAAAGTACTGGATTATAACCTAAAGTATAAAATAAATATCCATGAACACATGTTCATATAGATCAATGATTGAATAAATATACAAATGGAAGAGAACAAACAAATCTTTCATCCAGAATTCCAAATAATTCATGTAGCTACTTTACCCCCAAAGAGCAAGAGCATAACTCCCCTCTTGATGAGTGTGAACTACACAACACTGACTTTGGAAGGAAGCCTCTTTCTTCCAAATATTTAAGTATGGAAAGGAGGAGAAAGAGTAACATTATAGCAGAGCCACTTGACAAACACTACCGCAGCTAAGTAATCAACATCAGTGTCAGAGATCGTAAATCTCATCGACAGTATGCGGCCTTCATGTGATGTGACAGGATTAGAAAATGGACAAAAGACAGGAAGAAACATTTCATCAGAGGATATGCGGATATCAAATAAGCACATGAAAAGATGTTCAACATCATTTATCCTTGGGGAAATTGAAACTGAAACCACAGTGAGCTATCATTTTACCCCCATCAGAATGGCCCAGATAAAAAATAGTGACAACACCAAATTCTGGCAAGGATGTAGAGAAACTGAACCAATCATACATTGTTGGTGGGAATATAAAATGCATAAGCCACTCTGGAAACACTCTGGCTATTTTTGTAAAACTAAGCACGCAACTACCATATGACCCAGCAATTTAATTTCTTGGCAATTATCCCAGAAAAATGAAAATTTATGTTCACATATAAACCTATATATAATGGTTTATACCACCTTTTTAAATAATAGCTCAAAACTGAAAACAATCCAGATTCCTTTCAACAGGGGACTGGTTAAACAAACTCTGGGCCATCCACACTTTGGAATACTGCTCAGCAATAAAAAGGGAGAAACTATTGACCCAAAATAACTTGAATGAATCTCCAAAGAATCATGCTAAGTGAAAAAAAATCAATCGCAAAAGACTACACACTAAATGATTCCATTTATTTAATATTCTTGAAACAACAAAATTATAAAAATACAGAATACATATTAGTGGTTTCCAGGAATTAAAGAGGGGTGTGGTGTAAGAGAAAAGGGCACTGTTATAGAAGGGCAAACGAGGAGCCCTTGTGGTGATGAAAATGCTCTGGATCTTGACTCTACCCCCTCCCCTATCTTTTCATAACCAGTATCCTGGTTATGAAATTGTGCTGCAGTTTGACAATATGTTATCATTGGAAGAAACTGGGTGAAGGTTACACTGGATCTCTCTCCACTATTACTTGCAACTGCAGGTAAAGATTTAATAATCTTCAAAATTTAAATTCTGAAAAACGAGCCAGAGAAAAATAGACCCATAATAATCAACTGTTTTCTAACAAATGTGGCAATGAAATCCGATGGGGAAAAGACTATATTTTCAATAAGATGCTAGACTAACTTGATATTTACATGGGAAAAATATTTTCCAACCTTAAATCACACCATACACAAAACTAACTCAAAACAGACTCTATACCTAAACTTAAAAGCAACCCTATTTTTAAAACATTTCAGAAGAAAACATTGGATAAAATTTCATCATCTTGAAGTAGATAAAAATTTCTTATGACACCAGAAAAGGACAAACCATAATAGATAAAAAAAAAAATGGTAAATTTGACATTACCAAAATTGAAAACTTTACTCTAAAACAAATGATTAAAAAATGCATGGATGAGCAAAATGTGTATCTGACAAAGAACTTGTATCCAAAATATATAAAGAACTCTTCAAAATAAATAGTATGGCAAACAACCAAAATTTTTTTAAATAGGCAAATTATTTGAAAAGACAATTCACAAGTAAAGATACATTAAGAGCAAATAAGCACATGAAAGATGCTCAGCATCAAAAAATTCAAATGAAAATATCAATGAAATTAAAGCACTGATGGTATTTTTACCACAAAAATGAACTGGGAATTGTAATATTCTATTGTGAACTGAAAGACAAAAATCAAAAAATAGTTGAGTAAAAAAAAGGGATAGGGCCCGGCACAGTGGCTCACACCTGTAATCCCAGCACTTTGGAAGGCCAAGGCGGGTAGATCACGAGATCAGGAGATCGAGGCCGTCCTGGCCAACATGGTGAAACCTCTCTACTAAAAGTACAAAAAGTCGCTGAGCATAGTGGCACCTGCCTGTAATCGCAGCTACTTGGGAGGCTGAGGCAGGAGAATTGCTTGACCCAGGGAGTCGGAGGTTGCGGTTAGCCGAGATGGCTCCACTGCATCCAGCCTGGCAACAGAGCAAGACTCCCTCTCAAAAAAAAAAAAAAAAAACCAGAGAGAGAAAGAGATATAGTAGTAACATTTCCACATTTCTACCTTTAATAATGCACAAGGATTTCCTGCTCTGGTGAGAAAGGAATGGATCACTTGTGTACTTGTGCCCCAGCTGTTCAAATGACAACATCAACGGGCTTGGAATAATCTTTGGCTTCTCTGTTGAAGTACAGTTACCTCATGTCCAGTCTATGGTAAAAAAAATAAAGCAGGTTCTGGAGAATTCATGTTACATCAGAGCATTCTTTCCTTCCATCCACTGGTCCTCAGTCAGATAATTCCAAGGGGGCAGAATTGCAAAGCTTTGGAGACAAGAGTGGGCACAAAGTAGGACAGTAACTGAAGGGTGGACAGGACCTAGGCCAGGATGGTGAGCTTTATGGAAAGAGCTGTGTAGAAGGGACGCAATGCTTGAAGAGCAGGGAGGCTCTCCGTTCAGTTGACTAGAGGAAGAGTCTTTTCAACCAGAAGCCTAAGTTCAGCAAGAAAGGACAGAGTCCCCCATGTTCCACACCCTAGACTTTACATGAAGGCCTAAGAAAGCCAGTCTAATATGGTAAATATGATATTGGACTGAATATCTAACAATATAGCAATGATTTGCCCGATTCACTCACTCGGTCAAGCAGAGAGTTTATGAACACTCAGTAGCTGGCCAAGGGTAACTTCTGCTAAACCTCAGGTACAATGAAAGAGTATTTTATTCTAAGGTAGCTCAACCTCAAGAGCAGAAGCACCATACTCTTTGTATGGAAGCAGTTAATATTTTATCAGCCTCTCCTGTGGAACACTAGTTCTCAGGACACAATAGGTTCCCTTTAAGAAAAAAAAAGGTTTTATGATCAAATAGATTTGAAAGATAAAAACAAACGTGATTCTTTACTGTAAGCCCTCTGAGAATCTCCAGCACACAGACAGCCTCTATGAATCTTCACGTGGCATGTATCATGTCCCATATTTACTTGGCCACAGAAAACCTTTTTCCATGGAGCATCTCCTGGGACCAGTTTTCTGTTAAACACATTAACAGCACAACCCCACGAATGACTTTAGGAACTATTTTATGGTCCTCTGTAGGCTGAAAACCTACCCAGGCTGAATAGAATAGACAACTTGTTTTCAAAAACCAGCTAGAGTAATGTTTGAACCTACTTCAGTGAGTCCCACTGCCCCCTGAGATCTGGGCGAATCCCATGAAAAAAATGAAAAAATGCCTTGTAGTGAGCTTGCTGCTGGGTTGTATATGGGTGTGGTGGGGGTACAAGCGAGGAGGTGAGCAGAGGGGGGCTGAGAGGTAAGAGATGGAGGAGGGACCTAACTGAGAGGAGCCTGACATGGTATGTTCAGGTGGACAGCAGGCAGAGGGGCCCAGGACAAGGCTACAAAGGCTGGACGGGGCCAGACCACTCAGGTCTTAAAGATTATGTTAAGGAGGCCAGGCATGGTGGCTCATGCCTATAATCCCAGCACTTTGGGAGGCTGAGGTAGATGGATCACCTGAGTTCAGGAGTTCAAGACCATCCTGGCCAACATGGTGAAACCCTCTCCCTACAAAAATACAAAAATTAGCTGAGCACGATGGTGGGTGCCTGTAATTCCAGCTGCTTGGGAGGCTGAGGTGGAAGAATCACTTGAACCCTGGAGGTGGAGGTTGTGGTGAACTGAGATCTTGCCACTGTATTCCAGCCTGGGTGACAGGGTGAGATTCTGTCTCAAAAAAAAAAAAAGATTATGTTAAGGACTTTCACCTTTTTCTTAAGGACAATAAAAAGCCAATGGGTGATTTTAGGTAAAGAGTGATAAGATTAGATGATCATGTATAAGGTCTCTGCAGTGTGAAAAATGGATTAGGAGTCAGGGGAAATAGGTTTGAGGAGACCACGTAGGAGGACTTGCACTGGTGCAGGTGGAAGTTAAAGGCAGAATGGTGCTGACTCTGCAAAGAAGTGAAAAGATGTAAGAGGTTTTTAGGAGTCCTTAGCAGTTGGATGGAGGTAAAACGGAAAAAGAGGAAGGTGTATTATTCTTTTCTCTGTTCTCACACTGCTATGAAGATACTACCAGAGACTGGGTAATTTAGAAAGGAAAGAGGTTTAGTGGACTCACAGTTCCACATGGCTGGGGAGGCCTTAGAAAACTTACAATCACGGTAGAAGGCACTTCTTCACAGGGCAGCAGGAAAGAGAAATGCCAGGTACTTTATAAAACCAGAGATCTCATGAGAACTTACTATCATGAGGACAGCATGAAGGAAACGGCCCCTGTGATCCAATTAACCCCATCTGGTCTCTCCTTTGACATGTGGGGATTATGGAGATTATAATTCAAGATGAGATTTGGGTGGGGACACAAAGCTTAACCATATCAGAGGGTATCAAAATGGTTACCCAGTTTCTGGACAGAACGACTGGGAGTTATAATAATAGCATTTGATGAGCTAGCATATATTTAAAGAAGGAAAGGAGAAGAAGAGCTGAGTTTGGGGTGTCTTTGAGATATTCTAGAGTATATGCAGAGTATATAGTTGGAGACTTGTAAATATTCTGGAGAAAACTACGTTTTCTCATGAATTACTGGAGTAAATTTCAAATGCAGTAGAGACTTAAATGCATAAAATTAATTCATATATGGTTAGAATAACAGGAAAATATTTCTAAAATCTTGATATATAGAATCTTTCTAGCATGAAATGAAAAAAGAAATCAAAACCTCAATATTTAATTATATAAAACTAAACTGCAATATATGGAAAACAAGATACTTTGTACACATTTCAAAGGCAAATGACAGCAGAAAATATGTGTAACCTATGTCAGATAAAATGTTATCTACTTAAAAAAAAGGGCTATCTCATATCAAGAAGAGTAAAGGTTAGCATGAACGGTCTGGTAGAAAATCAAAGAATATGAATAGAGAGTTTATAAAGAAGAAACATAATTAACCAGAAACATATATAAGCAGTGATCGTTCTTACTATAAGTCAAAGATCTACAAATTTAAACAACACTAAAATGGTATTTGTGACCAGTAGAATGACAATTCTCAGTATTTGTGTCAAGACAAGGAAATAAATGCTCCTGTGCACTTTTGGTAGAAGTAAATACTGCTACCATGTTTGTTTCTTCTCCTCCTGGAGAGTAATCTCCAAATAAGTGTGTATTCTCCTGGACCCTGGGATTCTATTTCTGTAAAATTATGCTAAGAATAAGTACACAAACATGTATATAAAAGAAGATCCCTTGTAATGTTGTTTACAATGGAGAAAAGTTCTCAATTGCCCAAAAGTTGAATTGTGGATGGAACGTTTAAAAAAAATCACAATATTTCATATAATGGACTACAGGGCAGCCAGTAAAAATGATAAAACAGAAGCTATTCTTGATGTAAAAACACATTTATGATATACGTATATTTTTAAGTGAAAAGTAAATTATAAAATAGTATGAGGAGTATGATTCCTTTTATATTCAAGTATATATGCATATACACTATACACTTTGTTACACACAGAGAGACCTTCAGAAAAATCTCTGGATATCAGATTGTATCAAAATCTTAATAATAGTTATCTCCTAGCAGAACAGTTGTCAGTAGTGGGATTATTTTTCCATAGTCCTAAATTTTCTAATTTTTCATCTATGCTTTTTATTACTCATGGGATAAGAATATCTGGAAAAAAACCCAGGATGCTTCCCTAATATTATTTTCATTTCCTCAGGTGAGCATATATGCCTGCATGTGTTTATAAGCAAAACAAAGCCATCTGCGAATCATTTTTGGAGTGAGCCCACTTCTCAGTCCCAAGAAAAGCCTAAAGGAAAGCACAGGCTGTGACACAGATAAATAGAAGGAAAATCAGAAGTTGCTTTTCCTACACCTTGGCTTTTGTCACCTTTGCCAGGGGCACAAATGAGGCTCCCCTGGGATGGCTGAGGGACCCAGGCTTTGTGAAATTCTCCAGGGCTTGGGAGGTGGCCACAGTGGCTTAGCAGGAGAGAGGTGAACACAGCAAGGTGCACTTTAGCCGATGATAACACATGCTTTTTTTTGGCTTCAGAGCCCACCCTCCTCTGTGGGCACCTGACATGTCATCCTCTTCTAATTTGCAATCCAGAGTGGCCCTTAAGCTTTTGTTGGTTGAAGAAAACTCTAAAAACATAGACTTTGTCTTACTCTTTACATTTCAAGATCCCTGGGTTCTGTTGGAAAAGCAGGGGATGGAATATTTTCTTTGGAGAATCTGATGAACATTTGAGAGGCTACCCTGAGCACATACACATACATACCACATTTCACATCTGTTTTTGGAGATTCACAAAATTGGGGTGATTTTGAAGAAGGACCCCAAGTTATGCCGGAACCCCCAATCTAGAAGTGGCTTCTCCTGCTCGGTGTTCAGTGGCCACCAAGGTTTCTGGAGAAGCCAGTCCTACCCCCCTACAGTCTCACCTGCTGTCCCACTCTCCTGATACTTTTATATCTTGCAATAAAAAGAAAGACGGCAGCTGAAAGCAGCTTCTACAGAAGACATGCCCCTTCCTTCTTTTCACCTTCTAACTTTCATTAACCCTTCACCTTTTTCAAGTGTTCATGTAATGGCCCACTTCTCACGTTTCATGGTCCTAGCCTAAGAAGCGTACAGTAATGATAGTCTTTGTAAGTCTAGGCGCCAAATGACCATCTCAGAAAAGCTCCATTTAACGTCAACACACAATGGGCTGTTTTAAAACAGATCTTCATCCAAGCCATGCCTCCTTATATTTTGTAATGGTGTTCATATCTCGCAATATTTTATTCATGATGGATGTGTGTGTGTGTGTGTGTGCGTGTGTGTGTGTGTGTGTGTGTGTGTGTGTTTAACATCTGCAATCAGGGACTTTGGGGTAAACTTGAAAACTCAGTCCATGGAATCACTTGCCTGTAAACCCGGGTGCACAGATGCACGTGCCATTCAGGCCGTCACTGTCACAGGTGGCTCCGTTCAGACAGCTGACATTAGCGCAGGGATCCTTGTACAACTCACAGTGTGTTCCTGCAGAGAAACAAGCAAAACAGGATGACTCATCTAGGACTCTCTAGCTCCCATGGCCTCTGAAAGCAAAGACGGAGTAGTCTGGAACAGCGCAAGGGAGATTCCCAGCGTGGGTGTGTGTGGGTGAGTGTATACACACATGCCCACTCATGACTTTAGATTGTTGTAAAAACATGCCTCATGAGAAAGTAACACATTTGATCACTGTCCATAGGTCCCACCGTAGTCTTTTATCTGTACTTTCTCTGCCTACGTGTCCTAAAGCCTGGGTAACAGAAAGTTAAAAGCCTGAAAGATAATCAATAATAAATGCTTTCTAAGTCTCCAAAAGAAACAGAAAACATCTAGATAGCGTTGACAAAATATAATATCAGCAACCTGAAAGTAAAGATTTGGAATCAGATATTCAAGTGAGTCTCAGATCTACTTTAAGGAACTACAGGGGACGGGGAAGCTGAGTGATACTTAGACTTAATTCTCAGAGACATCACTCCAGGCTTTATGTATAATTTATTTCTTACAACAACACTATCCTTATTTCCCCATTTTACAGATGAGGAAACTGAGGAAAGAGTCCAAGATGACAAGGCTGGTGGGGAAAAAAGCTAGGATTTGAACCTGCCCCTAATCCCATCCTAGAGTCTCTGCTTGCTAAGTAGGCTGTTGAGAGTGAACCCGAACTGACTGTGGAAATATACAAAACTATAGAGCTCAGTGCTCATTTTACAAAGAAGAGACACTAAAAAAAATCTGCAGAGTAAAAACAAAAAGTTTCTCATTTACGTTTTTTTTTTAAAGACTGTGAGTGCGTGTACGTATGTAAATGCCTGAAGCAGGACTGGATCACTTCTAGGAGACCTGATTACTTTGATGATCACGTCTGTGTATTTCTACATTATTGGTACCTTTTTTTACAAACATATGCTCTTTTATAATTTTATTAAAAACTAAAAATCTAATGCTATTTGAAAGGTAGGATATCTGCTGGAGTTACACTGGATGTCAAGATGGAGGAATAGATTGGCGTCTCTCTCCTCCTCGTCCTCGCCCTTCTCCCTCTCTCCTTACCCCTATCCCCCACCCTTTGGAGAGAAAAATAAATTACATTCTATCTTGCCTAAGAATGCACATGATGATATGTCCACACTTCCCAACAGCCTCAAGAAAAATATGCGTAAAGCAAATAGTAACTGAATGGTATTCACTTCATTTTCTCTGCACTTCGTTACTTAGCTCATGTTGTGAAAGGGACCACCACACCCAATGACTCATCCTTTAGGCACTGACACCATCCTTACTGGGCTTTTCCCTTATTTCTTTCTCAAGGGCTTAAGAAGTAGGGCTAGGAAGCAGGAAAGGAAGTCGGAGAAAAGAGAAACGGAACTTCCTATCGATATTCACACTAATGACTTATTTGAGTCAGATAAAGCTCAAATTTTAGAATAAATGACCTGTAATTGAGCCAGGTAAAGCTCGAATTGTACCATCAATGACCTTTAATTCTTTTTTATCCTTTGCCCCTCCCAGCCAAGCCATCAACAATATTCTGCTGGGTATTTTTTGAAGCATCTTTCAAATCTTTGCCTTTCTTTCCTTTCTGAGACCACCGCTGTGATCCCACTGCCTCATGCCTGGTGGGATACAGCCTCCGGAAGACATGTCTTATTTTCCTCTGTCTCTAGGGACTTGAACGAGCCTCCTTGACTTTATTCATCCCTAACTCAGGATGCATGGTAATACAAAAGATCGAAATCATGTTAAGATTAGCATCAATCTTGTGTACGGCCTCTTCTCCCCGGAGTCTCTATTTTTACTTTCCAAGTAGCCTGGGCTCAGTTGAAAGAATAAAAAGGAGAAGAGCCTTTTCTGCTTCAAAATGTTTATCACAACACAAAGACTCACATATTTACAAGTTCCCCTTGGGCTGATCAATGGGAGCCAAGTGACAAAAAAAGACTTTTGATTGAACAGGAAATACAGCCATTACCAAATTTCAGAGGTGCCCGAAGCCTAGAAAACATTTCCATTAGACCTGAAGTCAAAGAAATCAAATGATCATCACTGGGTCTCTAGTAATACACTAACATATTAGCACACAAACTATCACATTTTAAAAACAAGACTGAAAAGCAAATTCTAGGCTAAGTATTTAAGCGTCTTATTTTTTATTTAAAGTCTTCAACAAAACAGACTTAATGAAAACACCCAAGATAATAAGCAATTTCAATCTTTTGGGTGTTTGGGTTTTTGTTTGGATGGATGGCTCTTTTTTGGAGGGTGGGGAAACTATAATTTTTCCCTGGTTAATTCTCTTTTTCAAATGGCAAGACATTCGGTCCCTTGAGCATCTATTGAGATGTTTCTGGCAGCAAGACTGGACAAAAGCTAATCTTCACAGAAACTTGATTACTGAGAAGCAAGATGGTGTTAAAAGTCCCTGGAGAGCACTTTGGTGACTCACATTTCTATACTGTAACCCTTGCTAATCCCTATATAAAATATATTTGTCATATTGCTCAGCTTGTCATTAGAGCTGAACGACTCTGAGCTAAAAACTTTAAATACGGAGACCAGACAATCATGGACACTACCAATGTGCCAAGGTGTCTTCATTCAAACCCTCCTCCTCTGGAGGCCCCTGAGCCCCTTCTTGCTGCCCTCCTCACCACTCCTATTTCCAGAAAACATTCAGTCTTGGGCATCCTATTTCCTCTGAGGAGTCACCTTCTTTCACACCCTTCCCCCAACCTGATCTTCACATATTTAATTCATCTTTCGGTTCCCAATCCAAATGCCCTCCCTCTGCAAAGCTGAACCTTGATTTTCTCAAGACAGACCATATTCTAGGCACCACCGTACCTAGAGAGCATGCCGGGACTGTCATGGTCACGGAGTTCACTGTGCCTATTCATAACTTATCTGCTCTCCTGTCTGATTCTCCCACAAATCTCTGAATTCCTATAAAGCAGAGGCCGTATCATCATGCGTGGAAGAAATGATGGATTTAACACCAGAATTCTGTCTTTTTAAGAGGGGCGACAGCCAGTGTACTTTGGCTGACACACAGGTGAGGTTGCCAGAGGAGAGATTCCAAATTCCAAAGCTGCCTCAAAAACACCCTATTTTGTCAGGGAAAAACCAGGTCCACACTTCAATCTAAGTCTGTGGAATGACACATGCACACATGCATCACGCATTGGCAGAGGAGGCAGCACGCACTCTTACAAAACTGATGTTTAGTCTCAAGCAAAAATAAACTGTAATTCAGTCAAAACTAATAAAAATTCGTGCTTTTCGGCCGGGCGCAGTGGGTCAAGCCTGTAATCCCAGCACTTTGGGAGGCCGAGGCGGGTGGATCACGAGGTCAAGAGATCGAGACCATCCTGGTCAACATGGTGAAACCCCGTCTCTACTAAAGATACAAAAAATTAGCTGGGCATGGTGGCGTGTGCCTGTAATCCCAGCTACTCAGGAGGCTGAGGCAGGAGAATTGCCTGAACCCAGGAGGCGGAGGTTGCGGTGAGCCGAGATCGCACCATTGCACTCCAGCCTGGGTAACAAGAGCGAAACTCCGTCTCAAAAAAAAATCCATGCTTTTCATATTAAGGGATGGCGAAGAAGTGTTTCTAAAAAGACTGATTCCAACAGGGTTCTTTACAGAAGTTAATTTTAGAATCGAAATAAGAATTCAAAGAGCAGTACACCAATTCTAAGTCTTTGTTGTTGGAACAAATTTAGTTACAATCAATAATTGAAAAATGAAAATCATTATTTTATCTCCAAGAAACTAAGCCAGTAAAGAAGTGTTCCTACACTTAAGATTTACTTTAAGACACGGTCTCATTTCATCTAAACTTAATTCCTCTACGAAAAGTTTTTCCAGTATTTCAACCTTTACAGATCTCCACATTTTTTAAACCATTTCAGAAATTACAATCGACAACTCAGCCTTAGCCTCATTATTCCTGTGTGTGCCACTCAGTCTGCTTGTCCAGTTAAATAATAGGCTGAACAGGAAGACACTCTGATTTAGCCTTTTTGTATTTATCGCAGTACTTGTAAGGGCTGGGTACACAAAATAACCAGAAATTCTTGTTCCCTGGCTAAGCAGAATCTAGCAAAGGAAATAATTTTATCCAACAGCTAAGGAGATCTCATCCTTTCCATTAAAATGTCTCTAGCGTTTAAAAATAAATAAGCACGTACAGGCCGGGCGTGGTGGCTCACGCCTGTAATCCCAGCACTTTGGGAGGCCCAGGCAGGCAGATCACTTGAGTTCAGGAGTTCAAGACCAGCCTGGCCAGCATAGTGAAACCCCGTCTCTACTAAAAATACAAAAATTAGCCATGCGTGGTGGCAGGTACCTGTAATCCCAGCTACTTGGGAGGCTGAGGCAGGAGAATAGCTTGAATTCAAGAGGCAGAGGTTGCAGTAAGCCAAGATTGTGCCACTGCACTCCAGACTGGGTGACAGAGCAAGACTCTGTCTCAAAAAAAATTAACAATAATAAAGTACGTACAAGGTAATTAAATCTATAATCCAGTGATTTCATTTCTGAGACTATCCCTAGAAAGTATGAAAGCAATATAAATAAGGATATTAATTCCAGAAATATCCAGCCCCACATCAGATGCAACAACAAGGCAATGAATAAGTATTTCTTCATGGGAACATTATAAAGTCATTTAAAATAAAACTAGTAAGGTTTCCTAACAATATATAAATCAAACATAATGTCCTATTATGAGTGAGCAGAACAATATAAAATTGTAGGTATACTCAACTATGTAACACTAAAAACATAAATACTAAAAAGAGAATGGAAGCAACACAGAGAATTATGGCTTACATTATGCTGTAAAACCATGGGTGATTATGAATTTTCTCTTTTCTTCTATTTATTCTTATGTTATTTTCATAATTAAAAATCAGAGGTTTTTTTTCTAAATTTTGTCTCCAAAAATTTCAAATACATATGTTGTTGATCATTTCATTGGATCTTATAGAAATAAAAATCAATCACTACGGGGCTGTTTCTTGACTTTTTGACAATATGAGGTATAAATACTAAGCAAAGTCTTTTAAGTTACATTAGAAACAGCCTTGAACTAGTTGTGAAGCAGTATTTTGGTATGTCTGAAGAGGGGTTACAGAGCCCCTCCACGAATTTTGCTTTTTAACAATTCCATGATCTACAGTGGCAACTTACATTCCATGAAAATGTTTAAGTTGGTTTCTTTTACTTCATTCATGTGTTAAAGAGTAGTTTTAATTCAAGTAAAGGTAGCCATTGAGCATCTGTTCTGTGCAAGTCACCATATTAAGAGCTGCAGAGAATTTAGAAAGAAAAAGAGCCTATGTAGTCACTGTCTTTCCGGAGCCTATGATTTAGTGTAGGGAAGAAGAAAATCTGAAACCAAAAAGAATTTAATACAAGGCTAAAAAGAATTGTCACAGCCAATATAAAGAAAATACGGAGAGAGGTAAAGAAGGAAGAAATCGTATCTGTTTGGGGATCAACATTTTAGACAGTGCATACAGCCATAGGAGTGAATGAGAGCAAAGAGGAGGGACAGAGAAAGGGCCTGGAGACCCATGTCATTCACAGTGTCCAGGAGACCAAGCCTCAGTGAGGGCAGAGAGGAGAACCGGGTCAGGACTGAAGTTGCACTAGACACAGCAAGGAGACGTTCAGGAGGGACGCCAGGGCTCAGTGGGGCAAAGGGACAGGAACGCTGGCTGAGTCAGAAGTGGAAGTGGAGGCTTCGTGAATTTTCCTGAAAGCTTTTAGTGGAAATGATGTGGGCAAGAGGCAAAAGCCATGGCTGAAACAGCAAAAGGGAAGAAAGGGACTTTAAGTAAGCAGAGGAGGACGAAAAAGTCAAAGAAGAGGTTTTTAAAATAATTATTTACACGTAATTTATTTAGAAGTGTTAGAACATTTTTTTTCTTTAGCAGCCCACTTTTTCTAGAAGCATTTATTTAAAAAGAATTTCCTTCTCATTCCTAGCAATTCCTCTTTAAGAATCACACATGGTTATTACAGACAACAGTTCCTGGGCCATCTTCGGTTTTGGTTATCTGTCCATTCTTGCACGGGGAACACTGAACGTAACAACAATTGTGGAATTATAAGGGGGTTTAACCTCTGGCAGAAGCTCCCACTCATTGTTTTCCTTTTTAAAAATATTCTTAGCTATATACTTGGCTGACTATTGTACTCATTCTTTTTAGGAGGGGATATATATATATAATATATAGTATTATATATAGTTATATAGTTATATATTTATAGTTAAATAGTTATATATAGTTATATATTTATAGTTATATAGTTATATATTTATAGTTATATCATTATATATAGTTATATATTTATAGTTATATAGTTTTATATATATAGTCATATATTTATAGTTATATAGTTATATATTTATAGTTATATTGTTATATAGGTATAGTTATATAGTTATATATATAGTTATATAGTTATATATTTATAGCTATATAGTTATATATTTATAGTTATATAGTTATATATACAGTTATATAGTTATAGTTACATAGTTATATATGTAGTTATATAGTTATGGATAGTTATATAGTTATATAGCTATAGTTACAGTTATATATATAGTTATATAGTTATATATTTATAGTTATATAGTTATATATACAGTTATATAGTTATAGTTACATAGTTATATATATAGTTATATAGTTATAGATAGTTATATAGTTATATAGCTATAGTTACAGTTATATATATAGTTATAGTTATATATTTATAGTTATATAGTTATAGTTATATATATATATAGTTAGAGTTATATAGTTACAGTTATATATTTATAGTTATATAGTTATAGTTATATATTATAGTTATATAGTTATATAGTTATAGTTACATAGTTATATATATAGTTATATAGTTATAGTTACATAGTTATATATATAGTTATATAGTTATAGATAGTTATATAGTTATATAGCTATAGTTAGTTATATATATAGTTATATAGTTATATATTTATAGTTATATAGTTATAGTTATATATTTATAGTTATATAGTTATATATATAGTTATATAGTTATATATTTATAGTTATATAGTTATATATACAGTTATATAGTTATAGTTACATAGTTATATATGTAGTTATATAGTTATGGATAGTTATATAGTTATATAGCTATAGTTACAGTTATATATATAGTTATATAGTTATATATTTATAGTTATATAGTTATATATACAGTTATATAGTTATAGTTACATAGTTATATATATAGTTATATAGTTATAGATAGTTATATAGTTATATAGCTATAGTTACAGTTATATATATAGTTATAGTTATATATTTATAGTTATATAGTTATAGTTATATATATAGTTATATAGTTAGAGTTATATAGTTACAGTTATATATTTATAGTTATATAGTTATAGTTATATATTATAGTTATATAGTTATATAGTTATAGTTACATAGTTATATATATAGTTATATAGTTATAGTTACATAGTTATATATATAGTTATATAGTTATAGATAGTTATATAGTTATATAGCTATAGTTAGTTATATATATAGTTATATAGTTATATATTTATAGTTATATAGTTATAGTTATATATTTATAGTTATATAGTTATATATACAGTTATATAGTTACATAGTTATATATATAGTTATATAGTTATAGTTATATATTTATAGTTATATAGTTATATAGTTATAGTTATATAGTTATAGTTATATATTTATAGTTATATAGTTATATATACAGTTATATAGTTATAGTTACATAGTTATATATATAGTTATATAGTTATAGATAGTTATATAGTTATATAGCTATAGTTACAGTTATATATATAGTTATATAGTTATATATTTATAGTTATATAGTTATATATTTATAGTTATATAGTTATAGTTATATATTTATAGTTATATAGTTATATATATATATAGTTACAGTTATATATTTATAGTTATATCGTTATAGTTATATATTTATAGTTATATAGTTATAGTTACATAGTTATATATATAGTTATATAGTTATAGTTACATAGTTATATATATAGTTATATA
Organism: Callithrix jacchus; assembly: GCF_049354715.1. NCBI lineage: Eukaryota > Metazoa > Chordata > Mammalia > Primates > Cebidae > Callithrix > Callithrix jacchus. The sequence continues at coordinate 150,922,607 of NC_133507.1, forward strand.
GTTATATATACAGTTATATAGTTATAGTTACATAGTTATATATATAGTTATATAGTTATAGATAGTTATATAGTTATATAGCTATAGTTACAGTTATATATATAGTTATATAGTTATATATTTATAGTTATATAGTTATATATTTATAGTTATATAGTTATAGTTATATATTTATAGTTATATAGTTATATATATATATAGTTACAGTTATATATTTATAGTTATATCGTTATAGTTATATATTTATAGTTATATAGTTATAGTTACATAGTTATATATATAGTTATATAGTTATAGTTACATAGTTATATATATAGTTATATAGCTATAGTTACATAATTATATATATAGTTATATAGTTATATATATAGTTATATAGTTATAGTTACATAGTTATATTTATAGTTATATTGTTACATAGTTATATAGTTATATAGTTATAGTTATATAGTTATATATAGTTACATAGTTATATATAGTTATATAGTTATAGTTACATAGTTATATATATAGTTATATAGTTATAGTTACATAGTTATATATATAGTTATATAGTTATATATAGTTATATAGCTATAGTTACATAATTATATATATAGTTATATAGTTATATAGTTATAGTTATATGTTTATAGTTATATACTTATATGTATAGTTATATATTTATAGTTACATAGTTATATATATAGTTATATAGTTATAGTTACATAGTTATATATATAGTTATATATACATAGTTATATATTTATAGTGTTTTATATATATATATCCTCCTAAAATCCAAAAACTATATAGTTTTTAAAAAAATAGTAATATAAAGCAGTAAATCTTACCACTTAAAAAGTACATATGTAAAGTAAAAAGTTAAAGCTTAACTTTATCCCCCAAATACTACCTATCCAAGTTTGAACTCCAGGTAAGTACTAGTTAGGAATTGATACCCATCCATCTTCAGTTTTCTGAATTTATGCAGACATACTATATGTAAATATATATTGGCAAAAATATTTCCAAAAGGGGAGAATGTCCATCCCCCAAGGAGAGGAAATCACAGAATCATGTGGCCTCTCACATCCCCTCACTCTTCCTCTGGACGTAAGAGCATGAATTAGCTCCTCCTGTGTCTCCTTTAATTCCTTCTGTCTACCCTCTCCATATCCCCACCACTTTCAGTTTACAAGTTCTACCATTTATTCCTACATTGCCAGAATTTACCTCCCTGCTTTCAGCAGTCTTATTTAAACCTAAACCTAAACGTCTTTATAAATATACCAACATTAAATAAACACTTTACCTGCCCATTGAATCTGTCACCTAGTCTGGAGTGCAGTGGTGCAATCTCAGCTCACTACAATCTCTACCTCCCAGGTTCAAGCGATTCTCCTGCCTCAGCCTCCCGAGTAGCTGGGATTACAGGCACCCTCTACCATGCATGGCTAATTTTGTATTTTTAGTAGAGATGGGGTTTTGCCATCTGATCTTGAACTGCTAACCTCAGGTAATCCACCTGCCTCAGCTTCCCAAAGTATTGGGATTACAGCCATGAGCCTGGAGTGGAATCTTTATCACATTTGTATGCCTTTCAGTCTTTCCTATCCTCGCCCCTTACAACACATGGCTTTGGGTTAAATAATATGAAACCACTTTGCTTGTTGAAATTCTTCCTTAAGAGTAAGAGTGGTGGACATAGACCAGGGTGTCCTCTAGTGAGTCACACCCTTGTGTAATTCCCTCCCCTTGAGTGTGAGCTTCCATCCAAGAACAAATGGCAGTTAAGAGGTTTTGAAGATGCAGTTAAGGTCCCTAATCAGTTGACTTTGAGTTCCTCCCAGGTGGTCCTGGCCTAACCAGGTGAGATCCTTAAGAGGGTCCAGGCCTTCCCTGAAGTTCAAGACTGTAGGAGGGGCTCTGTCAGAGTTGCTGGCTTTCAAAGAGCAAGTGGTCACAAATCCTACAGCCACAGGATACAAGTTCTGCTAATAACCTAAGGGGACTTGGAAGCTGATCTCTCACTATTCAAGCCTCAGATGAGAGCTCAGTCAGTCAATGCCTTGCTTTCAGCCTCTTGAGCCCCTGAACTAGGAATTGACTAAGCAACACCTGGACCTAGGAAACTGTTGGTTAATAAAAGCACATTGTTTTTAAGCCAGTGCTGGGTAATAATTTGTTATGCAGCAGTAGAGAGCTGATGCAGAAGGCAGATCTACCGTTTTCAAGAGACTTTCCTTCACCATTAAGTTACCATTCACAATCACATTAATACCATCTATTTAGATTTATGCCTGCATTTAAAGGCATAAATCTCTTTTTCCATTCTCCATCTTCCCCTCTCTGGATATCTTTGTTTTGATTGAGTTCCTATTTGGCAGGAATGCTTATCTTAGGGTATAGGGTGCTACATTTTCTGTATCCTTGAATGTATGGCAATGTCTTTCTTCTGCCCTCAAATATAAACAACCCTTTAACTCCTAGTCCTTTTCACTTAAACATCTGAAACGCTGCTATGCTATTCTTTACCTTCATGACAGAGAGGAGCAATACAATGCTGTTTTGACTCTCTTTCTTTTTTATGTAACCTATGATCCCTTTAAATAATCTTGTAAAAATTTCTCTTTATCCTTGCAGTTAGAAACTTTATCAGGAAATCTCAAATTGTGTATCATCTCCTTCATTAATCCCACTACTGCCCTGTGAGCCCATTCGACTTAAAAATAAGACTTTCTTCACCTCACAGACGCCTCCTTCTGGGAGTTAGTGAATTCTGCTTCTGTTTCCACGTGCTCCTGCTTCTGGAGCACTCATCATTCAGACAGAAGCAGATGTCTGGAATCTCCTCCACGTTTCCTGTCTTTTCACTTGTGGGTCCCACTTTCTCATATTTTGATACCTATCATGCACTGGTTCCCCCTTTCCTTTCTCAGATCCAATTCAGTTTTGAGTAGTATACATTACTTTTTCACTTCCTTTCTTGAGTATTTAGAGCTGTTGTTGTAATTTTGTTTTTATTTCCAAAAACTTTTCTCCATTTCTGAGTTGCTGGTGGGGGCTCCCTGTACTGGCCAGGCTAGAAACCTTGGCAGAGACAGACAACATAGGATATCCCCTTCAGTGCTGGATGGGCAGCCAATGGGACCCTTATCCTAAGGCATGAGGCAGAGGCCTTCCGGTTTGGCTCTCTCAGGGCCATAAAAAAAGAAGGGGGCCAGCTCAGCCTACTTTGCAGCTTCCTTAGAGAGCAGACCGTACCTGTGAGATCAGTACACCCCTCTGCCTCCTAGGGTCAGATGCAGCACAATTGCAGCTTCCTTAGAGAGCAGACCATACCTGTGAGATCAGTACACCCCTGTGCCTCCTAGGGTCAGATGCAGCCTACTTTGCAGCTTCCTTAGAGAGCAGACCGTACCTGTGAGATCAGTACACCCCTCTGCCTCCTAGGGTCAGATGCAGCACAATTGCAGCATGCACATCCTCTCTATAAGCTGAGGGGTTCTTTGAACTCAACCGTTCATTCAGTTATCAGTTCTCTCTGGAGCCCTCATCCCCTATTCTTGTTGTAAGCAAAGGCTCCCAGCACCCATACCCTTTCCTTGAAACCCCCAAATCCTCAGGGTCATCTACCTTACTGAGTTATCCCCAGCAGAGAGTCAGGAGGGATCAGGGATATTGAATGTCAATGTGAGTTTCCACCTTCCTAGAATCTTCATGTGTTCAGAAATCCATGAAAATGTTTATAGAAATGGAAGGGCACTAGGAGAAAGAAGGAGGTTGAAGATATGTAGAGAGAAAGGTAATTGCTAGAGAAAGGTCTCAGAAAGATAGAAGGGGAAGAAAGAAGAGTTTATGGGAAAGGATACAACTTGAGCAGGATAAGGAACACATGATCAGCTAACATGGAAGAGAATAAAGCAGTAGTGGTTGTGACTGAAGATACGTTTGTAGGGCAAGAGTTCTCAAAGGGCAGCCCATGGACCAGAACATTGGCATCACTAAGAACTTATCATAAATCATATCCTGGGGCCCCACCCAGACCTAATGAATTAGAAATGTAAGGGTAGCGCCCAGCAATCTATGTTTTAGCAAGCCCACCAGATTTCTACACACGGTCATGTTTGAGAACCACTGCTGTAGGGTGTGGGAAATTAGACAAATCTGAAGATGTTTACAAATGATAACTCCCTTTTGTCCCATGATAATGGGGATGAAGTGACTTATATTCTAGGAGTGAGTAGTTCAATATGGGACTTGGGGGACATGACAAAATTTTGGAATACTCACTTAGAAAAATGGAAGAAAAATGGGAAAAAGCCAGGATCACACTGATGAATTTGCAAAGACACTAGTGGCTCATCATATGAAATGGTATTTTTTATTTCCTAGCATTGATAGCATGAGCAAAGCCTCCAAGAGAGAAAGGTAAGGGGCATATCCAGAATACATTTGATTATTTACATTTTCATTTATGAAGAGGAAATCTGCTTTATAAACATCTATCAAAATAAAGAATTTTGGCATTCGTAATTTTTTGAAGTACATTCACCACTACTAATTCTGTTATTGAAAGAATCTCAAGATATCTGGAAGCATCCTATTTTATACAAAGAAAATGAAGACTGGTCAGTTTAAAGAATTTATCCTGGCTCAACAGGAAACCAGTGGTATGATTATGGTGAGCTACCTAGGTCTCCTGAACCATTGCTTCTTTTCACTTCTTCCCAGAACCGAACCAACTCCCTACTTCTCAGTGCTCTCATAGACCCAGAACTGAGAAGTTTGAGAATGAAACCAGCACATCCTGTTGTGTCCTGGTAGATGTCAGTGGAGTTTTGTTCTAAATGAGCATCATACTCCAAAAGAAGCATCAGATCTGTGGAACATAAAGTGAAGACTTGGCCCAGCTTCAGCCCTTTTATTTTGGGACTTAAGTTTTTCAGTGTAGCCTACAAGGCATGAGACTTGCCAAAAAGATTACTAAATTAAGGTAGGTTCATCCAAAGAGAAGCAACAGTGAGGGCAATGCAAGGTCTCCAGGCAGGTGGATGGTATCAAACAAGCAGCAATAGGAGCGGGCAGTTAAGTGAAACGGCTATAAATAGAGCCCACAAAAGCCTTACAAAATCTCAACCCAGTCCTGAAGTTATGGCTTAGAGAAACGTGTGCACAGCTGATAAACAGGCTCTCCTGGCACAGTGCCATCGGAGGGTATCTGGGCTCCAGGAAGCCCTGCCATCCACAAAACGTGGCAGAGGGCAATGGAGAGGCTGGAAGGAAGGGCTTTAGGAACCATGCTGACCAGGATTATACGGGGAGAGAATTACCGTCCACCTCATGGGGTTGTTGGGGGGCATTTAATGAGCTATGCACATTAGGGGTTAGAACGGGGTCCACACATCAGAAACACTCTGTCAATGTCACCTGTTTTTAATGAGCATTAACTTACTAGCCAATACATGAGTCTCCACCTGCTTCCTCCCCAAGAAAGCACAGCATTCTATCTCTGCATAAGAAGCTTTATAGGGAAGCATCCTTCCTCTTCCCCATTTTTCACAGCCATGGTCTCTGACTTATGTCTGACAGTCCCACCTTAACATTACTTTTTGTTTTCAGCTTTTTACACATTCTACAAAAAAAGAGAGCAAGGATCCAAAAAGAACAGGACAGCAGAGAAGGTTGTTTTTCAATCTATCAGTAAGAAACCAGAGACTTGCAAATTGGTCTCCTTGGACGCATTAATCATGCCAGCTTCAGCATTTGATTTTTATTCTGAACAATTCATGGTCCAATTAGAGGTTTATGCATTTACACTGAGAAATACATGATGTCATTTAGAGCCACTCTGGCACGGGAAGGCCAGGCAGCCTCTCACCTTTGTATTCCGCCAGGCACACACACTCATAGCCATTAACCAGGTCCCTGCAGGTGGCTGCGTTCAGGCAGGGAGCAGAGAGGCACTCGTTATATTCCTCCTCACAGTAGAGGCCATGGTAACCTGAGGGACAGAGAGAAAAGCCTGCTGTCAAATGCATCCCATTTACAACCCACCCTGGACCAGCCTGCAAGGAAGGCAGTTGGGGGTATTCATTGGAAAGTATGGCACAAACAGATGGGATTTCAGGAGTAAGATCTCTTGGGGTAAAGTTGAAAGGTGGATTGGGGGAAGGCTATGAAGAAAGAGCCTCTTCTTATTACACTTTTTTATGATACCAAATATAAAAGAAGTGATTCCATTTATCCACTGACGTTCTCATCATAGTGTGTTTAATGGTGCTGGTGTTAGGGAGATCCAGTCATTGAGTGTGTCTGCTGCGGCCTTCAGAGATAGGGAGTGAGCAGGACTTATGCGAGGGGAAGAGCAAACAGCTCTCTTCAAGATTGAGAACCTGGCTGGGCGCGATGGCTCATGCCTGTTCCCAGCACTTTGGGAGGCTGAGGCAGGTAGATCACTTGAGGTCGGGAGTTCGAGACCAGCCTGGCCAACATGGTGAAACTCTGTCTCTATTCAAAATACAAAATATTAATTGGGTATGGTGGCAGGCACTTGTAATCCCAGATATTCAGGAGGCTGAGGCAGGAGAATTGCTTGAACCCAAGAGGCAGAGGTTGCATTGAGCCAAGATTGCACCACTATACTCTAGCCTAGGCAACAAGAGCAAAACTCCATCTCAAAAAGGAAAGAAAACAGAAAGTGTGAGAACCACATTAGGAAAATATATCTGTATTTCCTTTTCTTTTCAAGTCAGAAAAGAAAAAATTAGCTCAAAATGCTTAACTGAAATTCTTGATGAAATGTGCAGGTTTTTGGTTGTTATTGCTTGTTTAAAGATATGATTACATCAACTATAATATTTTAAATTACTAAATGTTTAAATTACTAAAGAAACAATAATGTGAGTGAAGAAAAAATAAACCCACAATTTCTTCATAAAGATGGATTTTACCCTATTTGCAAAACAGGTGTTCATTCTAAAGGACAAGAAGACAATATTCTTTGAGACTCACTCATGAGGGCTATGCTGCTTTCAACTTTGGAAAGCATGTGTTACTGCCAATTTGCAGTGAAACCAGACCATTTTTGTTCAGCCCTGTCCAAACAATGAAAAACATGTGAGTGCTTTCAAAAGTCACGTTGCCTGTGTTCGTTCTGAATTCAGATAAGCAGAAAAAATTAGCCCTTACCCAAGTAGGAATTAGAACCACTAGCTTTTCCTAGCCTTTCCAACACACAGCCAACTCTCAAACTCAGAAAGTCCCATGAGAACATGCTAATATGTTGAACTGTTTCTTGGGCCTATCATAAAAGTAGGTTAAGCTCATATCTGCATTATTAACACAGCACTTTTCAAATACGTTGACATTTCAGTTGTTTTTGAACAGCTTTCCAAATTTAGGTTGTAATAAAGGCCCCTTTGAGGAGCCCTTGACCTACCTAAGACAAATATACTATGGTTTTCAATTCTTCTGAAAACTAGTATGCTACTCTACTTTTTATAACTTTAAGGAACTATTTCTATTAACCTTCATTAGATTATCTCCATTATGTAGACAGGAGGTACTCAACTAGCAGCAATTTTGACCCCCAGAGGACATTTGAAAATGTTTGGAGACATTTTTGGTTGTCACAACTGGAGGTAGGGGGAAGGGGTCGCCGTTGGCATCTAGTTGGTAGGATTAAGAGTGCTGCTAAGCACCCTATAGGGCCCAGGGCAGCCTCCCACAACAAGACTATCCAGAAAAAATATATCAATACAGTCAGGTTGAGAAACTCTGTTCTAGACCAAGGGTCAGCAACCTATGGCCCACAGATCAAATCTATCCCAGGCTGTTTTTGCAAATAAAGTTTTATTGGCACACAGCCACATCCATGCATTTACATATTATCTATGGCTGTTTTCACACAACAACAGGGGACTGAATGGTTGCAACAGAGGCCATATGGCCTACAAAGCCTAAACATTTACTATCTGGCCCTTTACAGAACAAGTTTGCTGATTCCTGATTTAGATTCAATGGAAGATCTTTCTTTTAACAAGTTTTGAATATTAACCCCTTATCAAATGTATCATTTGCCAATATTTCTTCCATTCCATAGGTTGCCTTTTCATCTGTTGATGAAGATTTCTTCTGTTTCCTTCGTTTTGCAGAAACTTTTTTTGTTTTTTGTTTTTGTTTTTTTGAGACGGAATTTGGCTCTTGTTGCCCAGGCTGGAATGCAATGACCCGATCTCAGCTCACCACAACCTCCGTCTCCTGGGTTCAAGCGATTCTCCTGCCTCAGCCTGCTGCATAGCTGGGATTACAAGCACCCGCCATCACACCCAGCTAATTTTTGTATTTTTAGTAGAGATGGGGTTTCACCATGTTGCCTGGGCTTGTCTTGAACTCCTGACCTCAGGTGATCCACCAGCCTTGGCCAACGTGCCGGGATTACAGGCATGAGCCACCATGCCTGGCCATCCAGAAGCTTTTAAGTTTGAAGTACCATTTGTATATCTATGCTTTAGTTGCCTATACCTCAGATGTCATGTCCAGGAAGTCATTCCTAAGGCCAATGTCATAAACTTTTTCCTCTGTTTTCTGCTAGAAGTTTTATACTTTCAGGTCTTACATTTAAGTTTTTAGTTCATTTCGAGTTGGTAGTCATGTGTGGCACAAAATAATACAAATTACCAGCAGTTATATGAAAATAACCTCACTAATTAATATCACTGCTAATCAGGGAAATGCAAATTGAAATAATAATAAGATATCACTTCACACCTGTTAGGACAGCCATGACAAATAACAAAACAAACAAAAACAGAAAATAACAAGTGTTGGGACAGATTTGAAGAAATCGGAACCCCTGTGCACTGTTGGTAGGAAGGTAAAATGGTACAGCTGCTATGGAAAACGATGTAGAGGTTCCTCACAAAATAAAAAATGGAACCACCACGTGATCCAGCAATTCCATCACTGGGTACTCATCCAAAAGAATCAAACACAGGATCTCAAGGAGACACTAGCATTCTCATGTTTAATGTAGCATTATTCGCAATAGCCAAGAAGTAGAAACAACTTGATGTCTATTGACAGAAGAATGGACAGGTCAAGCAAAGGTGGTACAGAATACAGTGGAGTATTGCTCAGAATTAAAAAGGAAGAAAATTTTGTCACGTGCTACAGTATGGATGAACCTTCAGAACCTTATGCTACTTGAAATAAGCCAGTTGTCTGGGTGTGCTGGCTCACACCTATAATCCCAGCACGTTGGGAGGCCAAGGAGGGTGGATCACAAGGTCAGGAGATCGAGATCAACTGACCAACATGATGAAACCCGTCTCTACTAAAACTACAAAAAAAATTAGCCGGGCATGGTGGTGCGCAACTGTAGTTCTAGCTACTTGGAAGGCTGAAGCAGGAGAATCACTTGAACGTGGGAGGCGGAGGTTGCAGTGAACCTAGATTGCGCCACGGCACTCCAGCCAGGGTGACAGAGTGAGACTCTGACTCAAAAAGAAAGAAATAAGCCAGTTACAGAAGGACAAGTACTGTATGGTTCCATTTCTATTATGTATTTTTAAAATAATCAAATTCACAGAAGCAGAAAGTAGAATGATGATGGTTGTCAGGGTCTGTGGAGGGGGAAAAATGGAGAGCTGCTGTTCAATTATTTAAGGTATTATGTGAGATGAATAAGTTCTAGATATCAGCTGTAAAACAGTACGTGTACAGTAAATAATACTGTAATATATACTTAAACATTTAAGAAGGTACATTAAATGTTGTGTTTTTACCACTATATATATATATGTATTATTAAAATATATTTTAACCACTGTTATATACATACATATATTTTACCACTATCTATCTAAATGTCCATCAATATTACCTACTACACATGTAGTGGGTAAAAAAATACACAACATGAAATATATGGAGAGTGGTAAAAAACATACAACATGAAATACATATATATGTAGAGCGAGGAAGAGAGAGGTAAAAATACATACATATATATCCATGTATATGTAAAGAGTTAAGTGTCTTTTGCTTCTCCTAATATAAGAACCTTTTTGAGGTCATCGTGGAGCGCAGTCACCAGCAGCGCCTTTTCAATTGCATTTGCTCTCCTAGAAGATCTTTTAACAATCAGCATGGAAGAGTAATATATAACCATAACCCTGCATGCATCTTTGACCTCTGAATTGAGGTGGTACTTAAATAGACAAAAATCAAAAAAGCGAGTTTTGCAAAATCATCTATAATTGTTTCCATTTTCAAAAACAGTAACGTTATCTTTTTATACTAGCAATATGAAAAGCAAATGAGGAAGTTATTTTACAGAGATAATTAGGCTGGTGATGTTTTTCTTCCTTGGGGGGAAAAAAGATAAAGGTTTCATATTCTAAAACTGTTTCTTCAGAGACGGTAACATTTAAATGTCTTCGTGGAAATGTCAAGGCACCCTTTATACTCAGTGCCAAGCAGCCTCAATTGGACTGTTTGAATAAAAAGGCACTCCTTCCAAAAGAGAGGGCTTCTGTGAAAATAAGGCTGTCACCCCCTGCTGATAATTAATTCACCCAAACAAATTAGCTCAGGGCGGTATGCCAAGGGTCTGAAAAAATATTAGGTTAGTCCAAAGAATTTTTTAAAATAAAATAAAAGATCAAAGTGTAGGATCAGAGTGGCCCCTTCCAAGGCACTGATCTTTATCAGTACTGCTCCCATCATTGCATGATTTGCTCCCGAATAATCAGTTCCCATTATTTCTTTCAAATTAACGGGGCACAGCAACCAACCAGATGTGGGGAGTGAGAAAAAGCGGTCAAGATGGCTGCCATTGTTTAGCCGAGTGAGTGGATGATGTCATTATCACCAAGAGGTACCACCAAAGGAAAAACAGGCTTAGTTTGGAGAAAACAGGCTTAGAGGAAGAAAACTGGTTTAACTTTGGACATGTTTAGATTGAATGCACTTGGGCAGGTCCAGGTGGCAGTTGGAAATATGTGTGCAAATGGCTTAGAAAGAACACTTTAGGAATGAGATGTCTAGACGTGGTTTTGAAGTTTTCATCAAAGAAGAAAATGAAAGGGAAAAAAGAAGGGAACAAGGTCAGACCAGATGGGCAGATGAAGAACAAGGAGCCAGATCAGGTCACCAGATAGAGATTGAGCAAGGAAGAAAAGAAAAGCCCAAGGCATGCAGTGCCCTGGAAGCCAAAGGATGCAAGGAAGTCAAGGAAGGCGGGTTAGCAGGGTCAGAGGCTCTCCTGGGCGAGAATGACCACTGCACTAGAAAACAAGGCGGTCACTGGATACCCTCAAAACCATGGCTCTTAATGGAGGCTGTGCTAGCCCTTAGAGGGTGTTTCAGGCAATTAGGGGTGGGAGTGGTCCTTATCACAATGATGGGCAGATTCTACTGGAATTTGGGGGGTGGGAGGGGCAAAGATATTAAACATCTTGCCACGCCCTGAATATTCCTGCATAGCAAAGAATACCTCCTCATTCTTCACAACTTGGGACTGTCCCACTGAATCTTCATGTAGGTGAAAACTCTGTCGATAACTTTCCCAGACTAAAACCTAACTTCTTTTTATGCACCCTTTTAAGATATACTGAGTTTTAAGCCTGGCACAGCGGCTCACACCTATAATCCCAGCACTTTTAGAGGCCGAGGTGGTTGGATCCCTTGAGGTCAGGAGTTCAAGACGAACCTGACCAACGCCATGAAATCCCGTCTCTACTAAAAATACAAAAAGTATCTGGGTGTGGTGGTGGGCGCCTATAATTCCAGCTTCTTGGGGACTGTGGCACAAGAGTCACTTGAACCTGGGAGGAGGAGGTTACAGAGCACCAAGGTCATGACACTACACTCCAGCCTGGGTGACAGAGCAAGACCCCATCTCAAAAAATATATATATATTGAGTTTTCCTAGAATGTACTACTGAATAAATCAAGAGAAGTTTGTACCAAGAGTTATTCATCATTTTATAAAATCACAAGAACAACAGCGCTAGTGGAATTTAAATCTCCAATAAAGAATATTCATCCATAAACAAAAACATCAACAAAAAATCACCTCCTCAGATAGTTTTCTGACAATGCTATGTAAAGTAGCTCTTCCCACTAGCAACTCAGCACAACACTCAGCTGATTTCCATCATAGTATTTGTAACTGTCTGAAATCCTATTTTTAACATAGTTCTTTACTTGATTACCATGTCTCTTCCTCCACTACAGTGTAAGCTAGAGGATAGAGTCTGCGAATACAGTGTTCACAGCTGTACCTGTGGTATCTGTTTTGGAAAAGCTGCACAAATAAACTTGAACTTCTTTGGGTTGAATAAGCACCCAAAATGTTATCAATTGATTCAATGCACTTTTAAAATGTTTCTTTCAGGTACCCTGGGTACTGGGTCCAAAGCTAAAGAACAGGGTCCCCACCTCCATGGAGCTTCCAGTGTGGTAGCAAGTCAGTGGCATCTGCCTTGTGTCAGGCCTTCTATGCGTGTTAACTTGTTTAATTCTCATAAAAACCCAAGGCGACGGGCATGACTACTCCCAATTTATAGATGAGGAATTAAGAGTTAGAGGGGTAAAGAAATCTGCCCAAGGTGGCGTAGTCAATCCTTCTTTGCCATGTTGCCTCCAAACTCATTGCCCAGTGCCTTAGTTTATTAGGGCTCCCATGAAAATACTATAGCACTGGTTGAATTAAACAAAAATGTATTTTCCCAGAGTTTTGGAGGCTAGAAGTCCATGGTCAAGGTGTCAGGAGGTATGGTTTCAAACCCGAGGCCTCTCCCCTTGGCTTGCAGATGGCTGCCTTCTCTATGAGTCCTCACATGTCCTCTTCTCTGTGTGTGAGCACTCCTGGTATCCTTCTGCTTCTCCTAAGGACACCAGTGCTATTGCATTACAGCCCTACCCTTATAACCTCACTGAACTTTACCTCTCTAAATGCCCTATCTCCAAACACAATGGAAGTTACAACTTCAACATGGAATGGGGGGTGAGGGGACATAATTTAATCCTTAACACCTAGAATCTGAGTTTCTCAGTCATGAGACATTGGTGTTTTGGACCAGATCGTGTTTGCCGGGAGCTTCCCTGTGCACTGTAGAATGTTGAGCAACATCCCTGACCTCTACGTACTAGATTCCAACAGTGCTGGACTCTCTCCAGCACCACCGTCCCACAGAAGAAAACAGGCCCTGGGCATATCTGGTGCTGACTCATACCAAGTGAATGGGATAAACAGGAGTAAGAAGGGAGACCCTGCCTGGTGATTTCTGAGCTAATGAGAACCCCATTGAACGCTGTGCCCTTGGAATGGGACTCCTCTCTGTGCCCCTTATCAAGCCTCAAGCCGCATGGTGGAGCTCGTTTCTAGCTAGCCTTCTTCTTTCTTTTCAGATGAAAAGACCACAGCCCTACAGGCTTGAGCAGCTCAGCAAAGGCACGGTGGAGCTCAGATTCTACCCCACAGAGCCTGACCTGCTCCAGAACAGGACACTTTGCTGCATAAAGGACTTAAGAGGCACTCAATTCCTACTCCTGCCAGTGAAAGGCAAGGCCTTCCATGGCCTTTCACCATCTTCCCTCTCAACACTGTCTCAAGACATCATTTAAACATCCATCTGGCTGCACACTGTGTTTGCTCACAGGAGCACTTTCCCTCCCCTCACCCATCCCTCATCACACTCAAATATATCCCAAACTCTAAGATTCTAATTGTAGCCAGATGGCTTTCACACTTCATGCAACAGATTCCGAGCAACCCATCCATCAGTTATCACCTCTGGAGGGCGATTTGTGCTTCCTGCTGCCTCAGACCAACAGGACCTTTGAAGACCAGGAGCTGCAATCAGGACAACACAGAGGAGGCCATGCTGCTCACTCCCCTAGTGCGTGCAGACCAAATTCAAGGCAAGAGTGAATGGAAGGTGTTTGGGGATTATATTTGGTTTTACTTGATAATCAGGCTGGAGTGAGTGTGGGGGTGTGGAGAGTGGTTCCCTTAAGGATGTGTTGCAACTCAAAGGATGTTTTCCTCTCTTTTCAGCATGAGTGGATAAAATGTGAAAACACATGACTTTCTGATTCAAGTCTAGGCCAGTTCCTGGAAGACCAAATATTCCACCTCACCCATAGCAGTTAAAGACATGGGGCACAGAGAAAATATCCTATTATGTTCATATGATTGTGAGCTTTCAAATTCTGGCTAAACTCACTGATGGTCATAAAGCCCTCGTGCTCTGGAATGTGAGACGGTAGCATTCATTTTGCCGTGCAGAGCTTATTTCAAGGGAAACTGCGTGTGTGTGTGTGTGTGTGTGTGTGTGTGTGTGTGTGCGTGCACGCGTACCTATCTCCCTTAGTCCCTCTTGTTGCTGGCAGGTTCCAAATGGAAATTGATTTAAGAACCAAAATAAAAAAAGAGGCAAGAATCTGGGCTCACATTAATCCTACTAAGTGTTCAAATGCTCTTGTTTAAAGGAAGCTGCTAGTATTGATAACTGCACAGGTTTTCACTGAGCAATCACGCTTGTCACACACACATACAACACACACAATAAAGCCAAAAACGTGTGTGAACGTGGAGGACGTTGTGTAAGTCCATGCAGAACGTTCGCTGGTGCGTGGAGGACAATAGCCGCTGATGTTGCTTATTTCTTTAATCTCGAATTTCTTATACTTTTATTGCTCATGTCACCTCAGCCAAAAAAGAAAATAGACACAAAAAGACCCAAATCTGTCAATATTTCCACTTGCTGTGGTTTTTATAAACATTAAATTAAAAGGACTAAAGACAGAGGCTAAGTTTTTGACTGTAAAACCTCCCTATTATTTATATTACTGAGCCATCTACAAATTTCCACCTCCCCCCCTGCGCTTCCAAAGAGATGGATGATGAAGGGCCGGCTCTAAATCATATCCTCGCTGTTCACACCATGAGTTTATATTCTCCCCCTCACTGATTCTCTGGCTCTAATAGCCACATGGGGAAGATTGATAATTCTCTGTTTCTTATGTTTGCCTCCTCGATTGATTCATTCCTTAAGTCAACAAATAGTTACTCAATGCCTACTACGTGTCAGGCACTGTGCTAGTCACTGGGGCTACATGGTGAGTTAAAACAGATAAAGGGCCTTTACTGAGGCGCTTATAAGGGGAAAAGCATCAATCCATCATTCAAGTCAATGCAAAGTCATACCTGGGGAGTGTAAGCAATGAGGGTCCAGGAGGGAGGAGATGCTGGAGAACTGACCTTACCCCAGGGAGGCTGCCAGGAGGAGGGGAGAGTGAGCTGAAAGGGAGGGGTAAACAGAAGAATGATGAGAAAAGTCAAGGTAGGAAAAGCTGTGTGTGCAAAAGACCTATGGTAGGGGAGCACAGCTGTGACTTGTTCTGGACGTGGGTCAGAGCCCACTGTAGAGCAAAGGGCAGAAAAGAAGCAAGAACAGGCAGGTGTCAGGCCTGGCAGCATCTTTAATGAGGGGTGGTGGGGGGAATACAAAATCAGATTTACATTGCAGAGAGATTGCTCCGCTACCATTTGGAGAATGGGGATAAGACCTGCAAGAATAATGGAGAGAGGGCCGGGCGCGGTGGCTCACGCCTGTAATCCCAGCACTTTGGGAGGCTGAGGCGGGTGGATCACGAGGTCAAAAGATCGAGACCATCCTGGTCAACATGGTAAAACCCCGTCTCTACTAAAAATACAAAAAATTAGCTGGGCATGGTGGCACGTGCCTGTAATCTCAGCTACTCAGGAGGCTGAGGCGGGAGAATTGCCTGAACCCAGGAGGCAGAGGTTGCGGTGAGCTGAGATCACGCCATTGCACTCCAGCCTGGGTAACAAGAGCAAAACTCCATCTCAAAAAAATAAAAAATAATGTAGAGCAATCAGTGAAGAGGCTGCTGCAATTGTCTTGGGAAATAATGGCTGGGATGAGAGTGGTGACAGGGCCACGTGGAATACAAATGTCAAGAGCCATTTAAAAAGTAAATAGAAATACCTGGTCATGAATAGTATGTGAAGGGTGAGAAGGAAGGAGAAGTGGAGGGGGAAGCCCAGGTTCCTGGCTTGTTTTATTTCTTTCAGAAGAGCGCAGGAATGGACATTTATTGAGTCCCCTTCTGTGGGCCAATTTCTCTTGTAGGCACTTTCAAATATGACAAAAACTCATTAGAAGGAAGGGGCTGGGGATGGAAATGGAATGGAAGGGAACCACCTTCTAGGAGAAGCAGACCTTGACTGAACAAAAAGAATTGACAGCTTCTCCTAGGAAAACAGAAGTGATTTGAAAAAAAAATCAGTTTCATGAGTATTTGCTGAAATCTGTCTGACTACACTATCAAGCACTGAACCAGCTGCTGAGGAGCTCGATTGTGCTGTAGTTAAGGAAGAAGGTTATGTAAGAAGATACAAAAAGTCGGAGGTGGAGGGAGGGCAGACAAAGAGAAAGCAGGAACCGGGAAGCATGGGAAGGGGAGAAAGGAGAGAGAAAAAGAGACCCAAAGGTATCAAGATGAAGATAGAAAAGAAACAGAGAAAGGGACATAGAAAAAGAAAAAGAAAATAGAAAGAAAAACTGGTCCAGCACATGATGGAATTACTCTGGGCAGACAGCAAGGTCCCTGCCAGAAATGTTGCCGGTTCCCTGCTGAGTGATATCTCCAACTGGTGTAATGACCTTGAGCACTGCCCCTGGAGGGTCACCAAGACGGCAGGGCGTACGGGGGCTCAGGGTACAATGTGAGAGTTTGAGAGACAACGGTACACAGCAGCATTCCTGCTTCCCAAGTAAAATACATATTCTTGCTTCCCTTACTAAAATTAAGCACTTCTTTTTATTAAGCACTTTTTGTAACTCAGTATTGAGAGTATTTCTAGATGGGAGCACCGAACCATCAGGCATACAGCTGCAGCTTAGTGCCAGCGTGTCACATCTTCCATCAAGGCCACTCATGGGCACTTGTGGCAACAAAGGATACTTATAAAAGGAGGGGTTTCTGTTCCTCCCTAGGGGGACATGCACCTGGCACTGCACACGAGATGGTAACAGAAGGGAAGCATCAAGCACGCTGCCTGCCATAAGCACGTAGTGATGTGATGTGTGGTCACCTGGCCTGTGGTGCAAACACGATTTAAAAAGACAACCCGGATGCCGTACTTCTGAAATAGGTGCCCACCGTGCATACACAGCAGAGGCCCTATGCATCGCAGCCCTAAAGCACGCCGTCACCCTGAGCCATTGCTTCACGTGGTCAGCAACGACCACTAACTGTAGTAGCACAATAGCAGCAGCTCAGCACTGACATGGTGCCTGGCTGATTAACCCAGATTTCACTAACCAGTAACTCGAAGATCTAATTTTTTCCAATACGAAACAGTCTGTTTATGTTTGGCCTTTTAAAACCGACCCTTCTTCCTTTTCATAGCCCCATCCCCTGAGATTAACCTCAGGGCTGGATCTGGTTTCCTGCTTGGCAGTAAAACTTTGACTCACTGCTCAATATTTGATTCCAAACTCTGCATTTTCTCTTTAACGACAGGCTGTTCTCCTCTCATTTCCTTAGTACACAGGCTGGTGAATAGAGAAAATGCTCGATCAAACTGAGTAAATTGAATTTGCTAGAAAAATGGAATCAGAGGGCTGCCTAACCTTTGCATACATAAATACAGAAGAGTTCTTTTCTTTACCAATGTCTGTTTTGCACAAACATGCAGTAAAAGGCTTGGAAAAACATTTTCCAAAAATGACAATTGTTTTGGGGCTTCTTTTATAAATGTAAATACGTATATTCGTGTTCTGTTAATTTTCCATAACAGAGATACATTATTTGTGTGACATAAGCGGGTAATACTGTCCATGCTGTGATGGTTAATACTGAGGGTTAATTTCACTGGATTGAAGGATACAAAGTATTGATCCTGGGTGTGTCTGTGTGGGTGTTGCCAAAAGGGATTAAAATTTGAGTCAGTGGGCTGGGAAAGGCAGACCCACCCTTAATCTGGGTGGGTACAATCTAATCAGCTGCCAGCACAACTAGAATATAAGTAAGCAGAAATATGTGAGAAGAGAGACTCTGGCCTAGCCTCCCCGCCTACATCTTTCTCCCATGCTGGATGCTTCCTGCCCTCAAACATTGGACTCCAAGTTCTTCAGTTTTGGAACTCAGACTGGCTCTCTTTGCTCCTCAGCCTGCAGATGGTCTATTGCAGGACCTTGTGATCATGTGACTTAATATTTAGCAAACCCCCCTTTATTTATATATATTCCATTAATTCCATCCCTCTAGAGAACCCTAATACACATGCTTTATGGATATATGATTTGTAGTGTCACAACTCTAAATCATGTCACCAATTACAAGGGGAATGATGGCCATTCTTTATGTCTAACCCTTGATTGGATGGTAAGGAGAACAAGAAATATTAGAAAAACCCTAACTTTTAAAAGTTTTTTGTGGGGGAGATAAGAACATTTCCTATAGTCTATAAAGGGAAAAGACAAGGCTTATTAGAAGAGATTTTCTGAGATGCAGGAAACAGACATCATAATAAACACAGTGCTAGTACAGAAATTGCTTTTAAAGAAGAATTCCACTTTTTAATATATAGAAAGGAAAATCTTTGAGGATGTTAAAAATTCTGTAACTTCTGTAGATGTACTGAGTGTACCTCAGAATTAATTTATATTTTGAAAGGAAACAGTAAAAGCCAATGGACCACTATCCTGAGTTACCTCCTTAAAAGTGGTTAGCTCCCTCAAAAAACACTGAAGAAAATTTGGGACTATATGGAAGATGACAGCTCGACTGTGACTGTGCTGATGAGGGACACTGGAAGTCAAGGGAACTTAGCTGTAAACACGCTTTAACGGAAACAGGCGGGTGTCTAAAGGCCTTTGACCTTAAACGTGTCAGTCTTTTGGGAATTTTTCTAACCATGTTGATCTAAACGGTTCTGAAAGCCTTCTCTTGGAATTGCCTTCAGAACTAGGTTACAAACTAGTCACACTGAGAAAAATCAATCTCTTCATAATGTTTTAGCCATGTCTTGTCTTTTTTTTTAATGTTGCTTTTGGCCACTAGAGGGTGGATTCTACTTATAATCCAGGCAAGTGAAACAGGAAAAAAAAAAAGTTACTCAGGAGCTTAACAAAAGAGGAGCAATAAAAAGACGTCTTTTACAAAAGGAAATAGATGGCAAAAAGGGATGCAAATGAATCTGCCAGGTTATATTCAAAGAAGAAATCCCATTCCCTTTAATAATAAAATCTAACATTCAAATATTTCTCTACAGCTTGCAAATTCACCAATATGTCCTCTAAACTATGGTATCTAGAGTTATAAGTATCCATTGTAAAGTGGCCTATTTTTCCAACTAACTTTGTATTTAAAATATTTTTAATGCAAATGTTTGTAATACCATGATTAAAGCACCAAGTTTAAATATTAAGTATAATGACAAAATAATATTTTAGAATTTTTTGTTAAAGATTATTGTGTTTTGATATAAACAATAAGAAAAGCATTTTAATAAAACAATCCCATACCCTCAATTGATTATCTAGCATGTTTATAAACACATAAAAATGGCTGGTTTGTAGTTGAGGTGAGGAAGATGATAAGAAAGTTTAGAAAAGAAAAGGTAGAGACACATTCTCACATTCTAGAAGTGTTTGATTATACAATGCACAGGGGTGCTGGGGCCAGCAGAGACAACGAATGGGTGAGGGGCAGGGATCAAAGATTAAGGCTCTATCAAGGCACTTTAAAGAGAAAATAAAACCTAGCTATTTTTATACAAGCATATATATTAACAAAGAGGAATTTTAAATGGTTAGAAAGTACAGAAGAGTTATTACAATAGCAAAGACCTGGAATCAACCCAAATGCCCATCGATGATAGATTGGATTGGGAAAATGTGGCACATATACACCATGGAATATTATGCAGCAATCAGAAATGATGAGTTCGTGTCGTTTGTAGGGACATGGATGAATCTGGAGAACATCATTCTCAGCAAACTGACACAAGAACAGAAAATGAAACACCGCATATTCTCACTCATAGGCGGGTGATGAAAAATGAGAACACATGGACACAGAGAGGGGAGTACTAAACACTGGGGTCTATAGGGGGGAAGGGGGAGGGCCAGTGGGAGGGGGAGGTGGGGAGGGATTGCCAGGGGAGAAATACCAAATGTGGGTGAAGGGGAGAAAGCAAACAAAGCACACTGCCATGTGTGTACCTATGCAGCTGTATTGCATGCGCTGCACATGTACCCCAAAGCCTAAAATGCAATAAAAAAAAAAAGTAAAAAAAAAATGTTAATTTCCTTTTAGTGTACTTCACAAAGGGTTAAATTTGATTTAATTTACCTCTTAGTTATTAACATTTATTCATTTGAGGTGCTTGCACTCATCACACTTGGGTCTCAGTGTGGTTCCCAGACCAGCAGCATCAACACCACGTGGAGACTGGTTAGAAATGCATGTTCTCAGGTCACACTCAAGACCCACTGATTCAGGAACTCTCAGGGTAGGGCCCAGAACTCCATGACTTGAGAAGCCCTCTAATGTGATTCTGATGTGCACTCAAGTTTGACAGCCACTAAGCTATAGAATAGCAAAGTATACAATATCTCCCACAATCTCTGACTCAAAAATGCAGGGAAATGGTAGTGGTTGCCCCAAGGAAAATGCTACGTATGGTGTGGTTATGGTTTTTTTTTTTCTTCTTCTTCTTCTTTTTTTTTTTTTTTTTTGAGACAGAGTCTTGCTCTGTCGACCAGGCTGGAGAGCAATGGTATGATCTCGGCTCACTGCAACCTCTGCCTCCCAGGTTCAAGCAATTCTCCTGCCTCAGCCTCCTGAGTAGCTGGGATTACAGGTACACACCACCACACCTGACTAATTTTTGTATTTTTAGTAGAGATGAGGTGTTGCCATGTTGGTCAGGCTGATCTTGAACTCCTGACATCATGATTCACCCACCTCAGCCTCCCAAAGTGTTGAGAGTACAGGCGTGAGCCACCGTGCCCAGCCAGTTACGTATTTTAACAGCCATGGCATCTCCTAAGCATGTAGCTAATCCAGCTGCAAAACATAGGGTCAGAACATGTACCAGCTATGGGCATATAAATAAATCAACAGTGAAACATAGTCACATGATCTACCAGCCATCCACACATGGACTAAATGAAACTACCCTCCTCTCAAAATTTATGTAAGGGAAAAAAGCAACACAAAGGAATCCCAAAGGGACAGCAAATGATGAATTGGAAAACAAAGGCCAAAATGAGGCAAAGTAATAGAAGGGGCACAATGTGTTATAGCTCTTCACTGTATGACTAGGAGTCACACGTGCCTAAGCAGAATGAGGATAAACAAGTTCAAATTCAAATTAGTGAGGGCACTTTTCCCCACATTTCTGATCTAGCTTCCTTAATTCGTGGGAATAATATTTTTGCAGAAAGGAATGTCAGAAAATGGCAGATGCTAAAAGTATTTAATGCAGCACCAATATTAAGATTTTGAGTAACATACAGACCAGTAGGTAATATTAACAATAATACTATAGTTTTGCAAATATTGAATATGTTACAAATCAACTATCGTATACTAGACATTTGTGAATTCGCTTTTTGCATTCCTAAGAATTATCTTGCCAAAAATTTGCTCTGAAGGTAATTTATATTACTTATCTTTTAAAATATATTTTGAATAAAACATAAAAGCTTTACTTTAAAATGGAAAGCAAGTAAAAAAGAAAACACTGACAATCTAAGGTAACAATTTTTACAAACCAAAAGTTGGGAAGCGTGATCTGGCAAAGTTGTGCTGATTCCGATTGTATATCAGAGGTGGCCTCATAGATAGTGTGGTGTCGAAGTATTTGTGTAATGGAAAACAAAACATTGTGATTGGGATTATTCCAGAAAATTCTGGTACATAGAGTCCACAATGCAGACCACGATTATTTTTCTGGCTCTATTTTCATTCCCTTATCACTGGGGGCATTCACAGGTACAATGCAAATGCGTCATCCTCTACCCTTTCTTTTAGTCATTGCCATTCCTGCTAAATCCTAAATATTGTTAAACACCAACGAAATTTCTCATAATCATTCAAGAACAGTTTTAAAAGCACATGCCTTCCACTCTGCCACTATCCCTAAGGGCTATAAATGTGCAAGGGCTGAAGCCAACAGTCAAGACTTCAGCTAAAGAACTTCATGGGGAAATTCAGCCTTGAGGCAACTGTATTACAAAGAAAATTCCAAAATGTAAATAAATCAGAATCACAAGGCAATTATATGAGTACATTTTGAATTCTGTTCCAACTTTCTTTATTAAGAATGCCTAAAAACACAGCATTTGTTCATTTAATTGTTGACAAAGCAGTGAAAAATCAGAAGTGTGCTTTTATTTGGTGACTTAAGATCGTAGGAGAATATATACGTTAATAATCTGAAGGGAAGAATGAAACTTCTTTGAAATAAAGCCAGGAACAAGGCTCAATCTATACAGAATTATGAGGTAAGTAAAAAAGTTTTCTCCTAGATATTCCTTATCACTTAAGTAGGGAAGTTCACGGGGGACCTCACCATTTCTTTTCAAGCAACCAAAGACTTAACACTTTTTTTCTTTTAAACTTCCTTTCTCCTCAAATATGCTTACATATAGAGAGATAATTTATACACACACACACACACACACACACACGCGCGCACAGATACATCACATTCTTCACATATTTAGGTTTAAGATTACGGGAGATTGAAAAAAAAAAAAAAAAAAACAGCCACAAGTTCTGTGCAGCTCCTTCCATCAAGAAATAGTCTATAAGCTTGACCCTGTAACTTGCTCATGCCAATGGGACATTAACGAACAACAGAAGCAGCAGCTTTAAAAACAGCATGGATATGGGACCTTGTGTTCTGTTGCTGCTTTCAGAACCCTGCCATCATGAGAAGAAGCCCCAACCGGTCTGCTGGACACAGAGAGACATGTGGCCCAGTTGCCCGATCACTCCAGCTAACTGCCTGCCACATAAGAGGGGCCATCCAGGACCAAGCAGTCCCCAGTTGGCTTGCCAGTTGACCACAACAGCATGAGTAGCACATGAAGTGGAGAAGAGACATCCCAGCTAAGCCCCGCCCAAATTATCAACCCACAGAATCATAAACAATAAGTGGGTTTTAAAGCCAGCAAGTCTTGGAGTGTTTTGTTATACAGCAATAACTAACTAATACAAACGTTGATTGCCAGGTGCAATGTCTAACTTAAATGAATAAAACCACAGAGATGAATTTTTAGGTATCAGAGACCTGGTTAAAAAAAAAAAAAAAGATTTTTATGGAGTAGTAAAGAGGAGTCTTCTCAAAATAGTACCACCAGGTATTACATATTGCTTACTTTAGACCTACTTTTAGTTGGGCTGATCCAATCTAAAAGCAAAACCTATTAATGAATTGGACCTAGGACATTCATTCTGATCTGTGCCATCAGAAAGCATCTGGGAGAGTAAAATTTAAACATTATCTTGATAATGATCAACATATCATTCAGTCCAACCAGCTAGGGAGCTCTTTAGGCAACCCCTATAAGCCAAGTGGAATTGTAATTTTTTAATGATTTCAGGAGTATGTTTATTCACAACACAAATTGTTTGGTAAAGGATGTTCATATGTATAACAAGTTAACAACATTTGATTGTGATCTTCTTTTGACTTTTATTTTAGGTTCAGGGATACATATGCAGGATTTTCATGTAAGTAAATCACACGTCTCGGGGGTCGGTGTACAGATTATTTTGTCACCCAGGTAATAAGTATAGTGGCCAATAAGTCATTTTTCTATCCTCACCCTCCTCCTCACTCCACACTCAAGTAGGCCCCAGTGTCTGTTGCTCCCTTCTTTGTGTTCACAAGTACTCAACATTTAGCTCCCACTTTTAAGTGAGAACATACGATACTTGGTTTTCTGTTTCTGTATTAGTTTGCTTAGGATAATGGCCTCTGGCTCTATCCACATTACTGCTAAAGACACGATCTCATGCTTTTTCATGACTGCACAGTATTATATTGTGCATATGTATCACTTTTTTTTTAATCCAGCCTACCATTGATGGGCATTTAGATTGATTCCATGTCTTTGCTATTGTGAATAGTTCTGTGATGAACATATGTATGCATGTGTCTTTCAAATACAAGAAATGCAGAAAACACCTATGAAATACTTCACAAGGAGGCCAAGCCTGAGACACATAGTCATCAGATTCTCTAATGTCAAAATGAAAGAAAAAATATGTTAAAGGCAGCTAGAGAAATGGGGCAGGTCACCTACAAAGTGAACTCCATCAGGCTAACGGTAGTCCTGTCAGCGGAAACCCTACAGGCCAGAAGAGACCAGGGACCTATATTCAACATTCATAAGAAAATAATTTTCAAGCAAGAATTTCATATCCAGCCAAACTAAGCTTCATAAGCAAAGGAGAAATAGATGCTTTTTGAACAAGCAAATGTTAAGGGAATTTGTTACCACCACACTTGCTTTATAAGAGGCCCTGAAGGAAGTGCTAACTATAGAAAGGAAAGACCATTACCAGCCACTACAAAAATACACAAGTACATTAACCAGTAACACTATAAAGCAGTCACACAAGCAAGTCTCCACAATAACCAGCTAACAACACGGCGACAGGATCACATCCACACATATCGATACTAACCTTGAATGTAAATGGGCTACATGCCCCAGTTAAAAGGCACAGGGTGGCAGCTTGGATAAAAAAGCAAAACCCAATGGTAGGCTATCTTTAAGAGACCCATTTCCCACACAATGACACCCACAGGCCAAAATAAAGAGACGGAGAAAAATCCACCAAACAAACAGAAAACATAAAAAGGCAGGGGCTGCTATTCAAATGGGATTTTAAAGAGAGCATTGAGGCACTGCATTAAGAAACACATGAGTGAGATGGAAGAGGACATGCTGTTTTGCAAAATCAATACTCGCTTTGAGTTGACAATGTTCTGAGATTTTTAAGAAAAGGTTATGTATCAATCTGCTTTGGGCAAACCTAAGAGCCCTGAATCTTCATTAAAACCGAAGCTGTTCTGTAAAAACACTCAGTGAAAACAGCAACTTTCACGGTGTGCTTTCCAATTGAAAATTAATGGGCATGATAGAAAACCAATGGAAGAAATACAGGGCATTGTCCCCAGGTGGTTGTATAAATCCAAGACAACGAAGAATTTAAATGCACATTGAAGGCTCCAAGTCCAGAAAAGAAGTAGGACATGCAGCAAATCTCCTTATTGGTGGTTTAATTGGGACTCAGGATGTAGACTACCATAAGTCACAGTATGTCTCAAATATAACCTATAATGGCACATTGTTATAGAGTTTCCAATCCTCCATAATTGACACTGACAGCAAATCATTTCCACTAAGCCAGTCTTGTGGGAAGGCGTGCTACTGAAGGAACAGGACATCAAAGCTATCTCAAGGTAGAGAACTAAAAACAACAAAAGTCAAATATGAAAAGGAAAGAACATTTCAGGGACTATAATATCACCAGAGCCAGGTGAAAAGAAACAACATCAAAGGAGTCCATGACATCTAATCATCAATGCAGGAGGTTTTCAGGGAATCAGGTGGTAAGAGAAATTGCTAGTAGGCACTGGAGACCCCAGAAATGAGAAGCACTAATCAAGAGAAACTATCTAGGCTGAAGTGTGCATAGCTGTCATGTGGTTATGTTTGCATTTCTCATTTGAGTCAAAGGAGAGGAAGTTTCTTTAATTAGGTGCATCCGGCAGGCATCAAGTCAAATAAAATCATAAGCTTCAGTCACAGGTAGTTCTCAGCGTCAATTTCAAAGCAGTGGATTGCTGGATCTACAGAATGAAGCAAAGACAGAAGAAAGGGGCTCCCTATCAAAACGCAGTTCAATTCCCTTGGAAGTCAGAGTTGTGCTTCTCTGTGCTGGGAACTAAGAAATGTCTATTGGTCAAGTGTCATCCATTGAACCACAATAAAGGCCATCTTTCATGACAAGCTTTGAGGCATCCACTTAGAGCTCCATCTCAGGAGCAGTCCTGAGAAAGAGGAGTCTGGAAGTGTGCTCTTGTGATTGGTTCAACATAAGTGGGAGCCCAGGTTCACACCTAACTTGGGCTGTCACAGCTAGGCTTCTGAAGATTGAGATTAAACTATCACCTCCACCTCCTGTTGTTTAAACTCTCAATGCCTCCATTACTTTATCCTTAAATAAAAGAATAAGAATACTACAGCTGGGGGCAAGTAAGAGAAAATGTATGTCAGGTGTCTGACACACAGTCTGTTATAAATGCAGTAAGTTTTCATAGATGGAAGCTACTCTAGGCAAAGCCAAAAATCATTCCCTGGGTCAACAGAGCTGAATCAATGTTGCTGACAGATCCCAATTTAATATCGTACCCCTTAATGGGTACAATGTACATTATTTGAGTGATGGCTACCCTAAAAGCCCCAATTTCACTACTATGCAATCTATGCCTATAACAAAATGATACTTATACTTCGTACGTTTATACAAATTTTTAAAAAGAGAAAAATGTTTCGGTCAGTTATTTACCCTTGGTGAATCAAGGCCACTTTTGATCCCATTTGCTATTTACTCTAAGCTAACAGAGGCTCCAGCAGGTCCCAGTTGCCTGGGTTCAAGTCCCAGCTTCTCATCCTTAATGAAGGATGTATCATCATGGGCAGAGAAATGACAACAATCATGGGTCTCACTTCATAAGGACTCTGGGGATTCCAGAAGGCAATTCAGTCAAAGAGCTTTGCTCAGCACCCGACACTTAGGTAGTTATCACTAGAGTCACAGAAAGCCACCATCAAGGGAAGCAATCAATCACTCAGCCTGCAAAAAGTTGAATGTGCACCCATTATTCAAGAATGCCCACTATGGCCACAAAGTTTCATCTCAC